>NC_092210.1:47917549-48030265 GCF_043381705.1 Parasteatoda tepidariorum | reverse complement strand
ATATATATACACAAGTATTTATTTCCGAGAATTGTGCAATGTTTATTCATACTATTTAAACATAAGGATTAATTTTTCATCCGAGAAACGTCAGGCTCATCTGCTAATTTTAAGTATAAATATTCAAGAAGAAGAAACATTTTTGTTAAAATTTCCGTAATATATAGTAATGAATTTTCAGGTAAAAAAAAACGGTAATTCTGGTTAATTAAAGCAAAATTTGCGATTTTTAAACCATTCATTTTGTAATTTTTCCGTTCATATGGTAACAGTTAGTCGAAAATTTTGGTTTTTAAAATTACAATTCTTATATCACACATTTCGCATAAAAACAAAATTGATAAGTAAATTTTACGGAATAAATGGTTTTGGTACAATGCTCATGAAAATCATTATCATGAATATCAATATCATGATATACTTTGTTAATTCTAAAACCATTTCAAAATGTTAAAAGTATCAAGGAAGAAGTACAAAATTTAACCTCCTTTATCAAACTTTATTTTATATTATAAAGCTATATTTTATCTTCTATTTTACCAAAGGGATTGCCAAAAGCGCGTGATAAAAATTATCGAATGTTTTGATGCTTCCATCGACAGGTACATGGTAACTTTCAATTTATTCTGGTAGTTCCGACTATAATTTTTTTTTTGCCTCAGTATTGGATCAGATTGAAAATATAAACCTTCGAATTTCAGAAAGATTGTTTAGTAATAAAAATTTCATCAAAGTGTTTCAAGTTTTTATTGGAGCAAATAAAAAAAGTGAGCTGTTAGTTTTAAAAAAAAATAATAATCTACACACAAGGGACTAAAAAAGTTTGGACTAAATAATTAGTGTTGATAAATACAGAAATTATAGCTGTTATAAAATAAATTTTATGCATTAAAAAGAAAACAGCTATATTATTTGCCTGAATAAAAATGGCATTATTTAATGTTTTTATAAATGTTTTGCACAAAAGTCCTTTGAATATTCTTTAACGTTTAAGGAATGAAAACAAATTTTATCAATTACAGACTCAAGAGATTTTAAAAATAAGATCAAGTTGAAGTGAATGACGAAAAATTTCTTTCTTCTTCTTCTGCAACAATAATTATTTTCTAACATTTTAAATTAATATTTGAAAAAAAAAATTCCTTTGTTGAAAAATAAATCACTAAAACAGTTTGAAGATATTTTACTACTTTGTTGTAACTGCTTTGTGAGATATGTAAATGTTAATTTCCTTAATATAAATTAAGTAGAAACTTTTTAAAGCATAAGACTTCGTAACAAGAAATGATTAGCTATCTTTGGGGAATTTTTAAACGCAAGGATTTCATAAATATGTAAAGATATTTTCATATTTATTTTAAAATGATTTACAAACTAAAGGCTGTTGTATGTACAAAAATAGATTTGAATTCATGGGCTGGTTTTAACTTTGTTAAGCAAATTAAAAAAAATTACGCATAAAAATTTTAAAAAGAAAACGCAGACCGTTAATAATGCCAATCAGATTATAATTTAATTCTGCTTGTTTGACTAAATAGTTGATGGTCTATATAAAAAATTGTGATAGAATTTACATTGATTTCTACTGAAATATTTAATAATTTTAAAATCATTGAGTTAAAAGAAAGTTTTTTTCAAAAAAATATATTTGATTTAATCCGAGTTTAATTGCTTTGCATTTTAATAATAAAATTCCACATAATGTAAAAAAATTAACATAATATAATAACTATAATACAATAAGCATAATATATAATGTGCTAAATATAATAAAATAACAATTTCAATATTATGAAACTTATATCACAATTTATTACGCAATATTCATACAATAAAAAATATAAAAAAAGCTATAATTATTTTCTTCCTCTTTCATATTTAGATTTCATTTCAGCCTCTTTTTTGTAATCTACGGCAACAAAAGACGATTGAACAGGTCTCTTTTGATCTCACTCCTGGTACGCAGAAAATTAATTATCGTAAAAATTGTTTTTCTATGAAATGCAAATAAAGCTTATAAAAAACATCAATGAAAGCAATCTAAGAAAGTATTAATTTTTTTAAAGGGGAGAAAAAAGAAAAATAAGTGAATGTTGGTTAATATTTAATCTTTTTGACCACAATATCAAAAAAATTTTTTTCGAAAAGTTATTTAGTTTAAAAATCCGTCGCTTAATATTTTGGTTTGGATTAATTAATTTCTCTTACAAAATACAATCAATATATTTTATGCAAATTAGATTGAAAACAAAATGTATGAAATATTTTAATTGCATTTCATTAAGAAAACAAACTACATCAATATTGAAATAATTATTGCAGTATAAAGCGGAAATTTAATTAAAATTGTATAATACTTGAGATCAAAATTATTTGTGATGAAATTATTCGATAATAGAAGTGGATGTGTGCAGCAAAAAATTTTTTTCTGTTGAATATTGAACTAATAAATTACTTAAATTAATTTGAAAATGAAGCTTCTTGACCATCATAGAGTTACTTATACACTGGTCGACAAAATTAAGAGATGGAAGACATTTTCCCAAATATCTCAAAAAATACTGAATATAAATAAAGGAAATTTGGTATGGATATAGCTTATTCCATGATAATAAAGTATGCAAAACAAAAATGAAAGTGCCATTCACTGGCAAGACCTATTGCCAATAAATCCAATGTAGTCTGAACTTAAGGATAAAAGATGACAATAAAAGTGAGGCTTGTACAGCGTGTGTTGCCTCTAGTATGTGTATGGTCACCCCTGACAGCAGACAGCATGTTGTTAATAAGCGAGTTAAGGAGGACTTGTGGAAGACCCTCCCATTCTTCCACCAGAGCAATTTTTAACTCCAGAATGGTTGTGGGGGGAGGTTGGCGCATCGCAATAGCTCTCCCAAGAGCAACCCAAGCATGTTCTCTAGGATTCAGGTCAGGGGATTTGGCTGCCCAATCCATTCGTTGAATATCCCAGCTTTCCAGATACTCATCAACCATGAGAGCCCTATGTGGTCGCGCATTGTCGTCCATAAAAATGGTGGTATCAAGCGGGTATCTTGCATGATCCTTGCCCAAACCATGAATCCTCCACTAGCATAATGGTCCCTTTCGACAATGTTGCTGGGATGGTATCGGGTTCCAGGTTCCCTCCATGTCAATAACCGTCCAGAAATAGAGTCATAGAAATGTGCGAAAATGCTTTCCATCTCTTAATTTTGTTCACCAGTGTAGATTAAAAAATTTAAAGTAATTTTCGTTTTGAATTATTGAATAAATATTAAAAAATGCAGCTTAATAATTAGCTCAAAGTATATTGTTATAAAACAAATAATGTATCAAAACTACATCAATATCTCCTTAAAACAGTTACACAGCATTTAACAAAAAATTGTAAAACTGAATTGATTTTTTCAGTTGCTATAAAATTTAATGTATTTCTATAATCAAACGAATACCAACATATTTTTAAATTATTTTAATTTTTATTTAAGTAAATTTCACTTTTAATTCATACATTTGAATTTTTTTAACAATATTTATGCTGCTAAGGCTTTATAAAACCTTATTAAATATTATTTATTTAAAAAATGTAAGAAATATATGAGGCCCCAACCACGATATTATAATTACGAAGAGCTATTACATTATGTTTTAAAAATACTAAAATAATTAATTTCTAAATAAAAGCGCCATGATAATAGAGAGAAAATAAAGTTCAGGTTTTAAAAACAAGAAAATTGTTTGTTTGACAATTTTTCAACTCAGGAAACAAAACTGAATTAACGTCTTTATATGTCTTACATTTTTGTTAAATTATATATATTAAACCATTCAAAAATATTAAAAACACCACACGCAACTCAATTTCGTGTTTGAATAGAAACTAAAAGAGTCTAAACTACCATAATCAAGATTAAATTGGTACAATTTTCAGAAACAAAAATTTTTTAAAAAGCAAATATTAAGGTACAATGGAAGAATTATAGATTTTCACAAATCTTTATTTTGATAATGTGACATCAAACAGTATTTTTTCAGCATAAATGCGTCAAGAAACACGCCATTGAATTTATAATAAATTGCCTCCTTTTATAACTTATGTACAATTGTGAAAAAAAGTTTCTATGAATGCCGACTGCCGATATAGTTCAGTAAATATATGAAAAATAAAATGTCTTTATCTTGTGTATACAACAAACATTGCAATATTATATACATACATTATAATTTCTTATACGAGACTTTCTAGATTATTCATAGCTTAAAAGGGATTCCCTTATAAATTTTAAGGTAAAGTGCCGTAAGAGGTTAAGATTCCAATTAAAGGATTATTTTCGGAAATTAATGAGTAATATGTTGGAAAAAAAAAACAAATGGTTTAAAAGAATATTTCCTAAAATTAATAAGCAATAATTTTTAGGGAAAAAAACAAAATTTTCCCTCTTTCATTATTCAGAAAGAACCACATAGAAAAACTAAAAATGTGGAAAAAAAATCCAACGTAAGTTGTTAAATAAGCTTGATTTTAATATATATATATATATACATATATTATAAAATGTTTTTCAAAGTCATGAAATATTTTTAATTAGTATTGAATAAAAGGGAAAAGGAAAAAAATATTAGTTTATTAAATTCCGTAATTTTTAGTAAATATTGCTCCCTAATTTAATACAATCGAATCGAATACATCGAATAAATACGGTTTAATAATTGATTTTATAGAATAATTTTTTATTACACGTAGAATAACAATTAAGGTAGGATGTATTGTTCCTTAAAGGCAACTATTATCGATGTCTATTAATTTTTATAACCTTCCATTTGTAGCTGAAAATCTACTTCAGTCACGGAAGCAATTAAGGGGAAACTTGCCTTGGATGTTCAACAAAGCTAATGAATAACTAATTCAAAATCCGATAACAATTAAGAAAGACAAGAAAACAGGTAAATCGAACTCCTAAATTGCCTTCAGGGATGTCAGGAATTCTAACAACGAAGTCAGCGTCAACTAAATAAGTATCTTGTAAAGCGTACAATTCCTTCGTTCCTTGATAAAAAAAATATAAGTATAATACTAAAATCTATACAATTTTCATTTAATAATGAAACAAAAACTATTAATATCAAAGCTTAAGTAAAAAAAGAGATTTAATTAAATTATAAGAAAAGATGGAGAGTAAATCGAGTGTATTTAAAATAAGTACTGTTTTTATATTGGAAAGTCCATTACGTTTAAGTTAGTTTCTTTACGATTAAAATATTAAATAATACTATAATATTAAATATTAAATAATATATATATATATACGGTATTGTAATATTATCAAATGAATTGCTTAAAAGCCGTTTGCCGTTTGCTGTGATTTTTATTTAACAGGATTACGATTTTTTAAGGACAGAAATGCCATTCCAGTACAGTAATTTTACCAAAATTCTTCCTCCATGAATACAAAACGAAAAGAAAGATTAAATGTAAAATAACTGAAAAGGTCAGCGTCTTAAGACAATTTATAACAGACAATTTATATTTTCTGTCAAAACTGAGAGATTTGGTATTTTATTGTGGTTATTACACTATTAGAAAATTAGGAAAATTAGTTCAACGCTGAACCATGTAAAGGGAAATAAAATGCTAACTTTTGCCGTCCTTTAACTTTAAAATTGTATAACGTAATTGTAAATTGTAAAATCACGTAATTTTTAAAAAATTGTTAAATATGTCAAAAAAATTATATAAAAGTATTTATATAGCACAATAAAGGGGAAAACTATCAAAAGTAAAGAAAGAAAATTAAGAAAAATCAATATATATATATATATATATATATTTTAAAAGTCAATAGCCAACTTAGGCCAACAAAGAAAATTTTTATTTGTGGATAAATAAAAAGTATTTTATTATTAATTGAAAATTTGAACAACGTAATTTGAACCAGAAAGAATGGAAAAAGGGAAAGAATAAGGATTAGTCAACAGTGTTTGATAGACTTCTGTCTTCCAAAGTGGTCAAGGAACTTAACTGATCAACAAGATTCACCTTTTTTTTCAGGTCACACTAAAATATTCATTGAAAATGTCAGGATGATCCATCATCCAAAGAGAAACTCTTCTACTTATGAATGAATCATTTATTAACTACTACAAATTAAATGAGCAGCATATTTGTCACAGTAAAACGCACTTCCGCAATATATGAAGCCCATTTTTCTTCATTAACGTTGGTCACATTAAAATTGTGACATTACTTTGTTCTTTTTATTTTTAATTCAGTGAAGTACGGTTTGTTACTTTTATACCAAATATGTTTTGCCACTTTACATTCAGAGAAATGTCACTTTTATAAATAAATAGAGGGAGGGACTGTAATGTCCAATTTATTTTAAGATGAAACAAATTTCGAGTTTTCCGAATAGTCAGGAGGAAATATGCGTTTGAAATCATAAAAAAAATAAATTATTCGCATGTCACAAGCATTCATTTACAACACTTAAAAATTTCAAAACAAAATTGAAAATATTTGCTGCTCAAAAAAAAAGAAAATAAAAATCTGAAATTATCTAAGTCTCTTTCAAATATAAACCAAAATAAAACAAGAAAAAAAAATTGCGATCGCTAGTGACTCATAGTTCAAATGTCTTTTTTTCTGGTTTGATTCAAATAAATGCCACACCATTTCAAATCATGAGTTGCAAAAACTGTCACATTTGTTTTTAGAATGAAAAATAGTGTTAAGATTTAAAATTGTGAAGTTAAAAACCTTTTACAGAAGAAATACTGTTCCAAAAATACCGAAATTTTATCAGTATGCCACAAAAGCAATGGGGATTTTTTTACACATGCTGTGATTTTAAAACTTAAAATCACACCGATAGATGGCGTAGTTTGTCACGTATATGTGAAGGTGTTGGATATCAAATTTTCTATTTCTCTCCGCTTGTTGTTTTCTTCATAAAGANGCTCAGTTGTGTTCGTTCTAAAGAAAAAATTAAGAAACATAATAAGTTTCAATAACATTGTCCCGAATGTATATATATATATATATATATATATATATATGCGGTATCTAAATTAGCTTTTCCATCGTTACACTTAATTATAAGGAATTCATCATAAATTAAAAAAAGTCTTTAGAATGCATTTAAATATGACAATAGTGATGTTACCGATATATTGAACTTAAACAAAATGATTTAACCTGCTAGAAAAGCATTTTTCCCAAGTCATTTATTTATTTATTTTATTAGATACAAAAGATAAATAATAATTGATCGTATATATTCTGATTAAATTAGAAAAAAATGGCGTAGATGTAAAAAAAAATATAATCTGTAAAAAAACGATGTCTGATTCGTTGAATGCTGTAAAATCATTTTATTGGAAAACTCTCTTGTATCTCCCCGCACTACTTTGTGCCACTTAGGTATTCAAAAAATAAGGTTACTATTTTCTTCGAAATACTGCACTTCTCACATCTGAATAAAATAAAATAGACAAATTTAGAACAAGATCTACCATTCGATATTGAATAAAGGTTTTCAAGATACGTAAGTTTCTCAAGATTTGAATATTTTACTTTGACGTAAAAAAAAATCTCAAAATCGATAAATTTTTTCTGCTAAAAAGAGACACTTTACTTGTCTTATTCTAGTCTTTACTTGTCTTGTCTAGTGCATTCTAAAGTGTGCACAATGTCAATAAATGTAAGTGATTTATCTGGGAAATGTTTTTTTTGCATTGTTTTACTTTCAAATTGAATGTAATGCTTTTACTTACTTAAAGTATTGTCATGGCATTCAATATCTAACAAGGAAGTAATGCTCAAAGATTATAGTTTTTTATTGACTTTTTCTCTAATAAAATAATGTCATGTAGTAAAATTTCAGATTTTTAAGTATATATTTATGTGTATGACAGTATATTTCTTTATTTTTTCAATAAATAATAGTTTCTCCTAATATTCATATTTTATTCATAGTAAATTTTTTTTCGTACTATCAATTTTACTTAAGCAGGAAGAACTTCCTATTTTGTAATTTTAAAGAAGTTACTCGTATTTAAATTTAATTTAAGCAATGTTTAATTAAAAAAAGTGCTTTTTGATAGACTTCAAGAAAATTCAAATCGATATTAAGTCACAACACGGTGCAATTTTCTAAAAAAAAATTAAAGTGTCTTAATAATTTTTAATATTTTACATTTTTTTTAACGTTGAACCATAGCCTAAAACGTGAATGCCATTCCATTATAAACATTTAAATCATACAGACGAAGGAGCTAATGCCTACAAATAAAGACAAAGGCGCTAAATCTGTCTTCCTTCTTCTGGTGTTCCAATCCCTTGGACTGAAGAAACTTCATACTTCATTCCCCCTTCTTCATGAGTTTTCCTCTGTGTCAAGGAAAACAAGGCAAATTAAAGTTTTTTTTTTTTAAAAAAACCGAGAAATTAAGGATATCAAACTCAACCAGTAACCAACGTTTAAAGAGGAATAGCTCATTCAGTCAAGCAGAAAAAATACAAATGATCTTTATTTCAGTTGGGCTCTCCTCTCTAGGATCTCCCCCTTAGGTCTGCCAAGTGTTTTCTTCTATACTGAAACTTTGAATTATACGAATTTTTTTCTATATTCTCTTTTTTTTAAACAAAGGGCTCTCGAGGTTAGGCATTGTATTTTAAGTAATGATCAGGATATTCCTGGATAGCAGTAACGATGTGTTAAACTACTCTGGAATTGGTGTCTTTATTGAAAACCTTTTTTATTGAGATCTTTATTTTAAGTCCAGAAAATTGCTCTGTCTTCGGAATCGAATTAATTGCTACTTGTGAAAGGTTGAAAGCTTTCCTTCACCTCACTGTTAGCGCTGATATTTGATCCTTACTGACTGTCATGGCTTAATACTACACTTTTAAGATTTGAAGAGCGTTAGTAGTCTTCTCGGCATTTAAATATTAAACATGTTAAAATTTCTAACCAAAAGCAGGAATGTTCCACTCCAATGGATCCTCTTCCACGTTGCTTTGATTTATAGCGAAGTCGCCGACAAATTAGCAAAAAGAGCCACCACTGGGACAGAAAGATCTTCCAAAAGTTGTTCCCGATATATAAAAACAGAGAGAGACATGATTGACTTATTACTTCTGGTCCACCGCTGGTATGGTCGAAAACGCCCAAGGGGCTTTCTGGGTTTTAAAAGAGACAGATACGATCAAACTGCTGTATTACTACTCATTAGAGGACATTTGAAATGTATGATCTTTGAGTTTAAGAGCAGGGTCTTTCTTACATGTACCCATGCATGATCAAATCCTGCTTCTCCTCCGATCACACATTTGCTTCACTTGTCTAGAATTTCAAGACTTATCCTTGCAACCATATTTGGTGCTTGATTTTGCCAGGGTTCATGGACTCAAGAATTTTATCTAGTTGGTGCTGGGCCGTGAAGGATTGGATCTCATGTGCCAATATTACAAATAAATATACACATAAGTCAAAAAATGAGCCAGGGTTTATGCACAATGTTACTTTAACAGATTCTAATTTAAGAACTGAAACTATCAGACATTAAGACTTATTTTTTGTTCCATTAGTCCACAAGTACACTATTAAGATGTTTTTTTAAACAGTTTAATGTGCAACTTAGAGCCAGTTGATTCATTGAATTAATTTTGATTCATTTTTTTCTAACTACGATGTAAATTTTGTAAGATTATTCAAATTTTTCAGCATTAAAAACAAATTTTTTTTACCAAAATTTATTTCTTACTTGGTAATCCAGATATCGCAAGGGGTTCACAAAGGGAAAATATAGGAAAAATTCAGATTTATTTGACTAAACATATTGTTTCATGTTAAAAAAAAACATATATAAAGTATTAACTTTTATTTTTATGTTGCATCATAAATGATTTCAGGTACTTTCAATATTTTATTGATTTCAAAAGTAATTATTTTAATTATCCAAATTAAATTTGTAGCCCATACCAGATCAAAGTATATTTTGTTTTTATCAACCATTAATTATAAAAAAAACATATATTTATAAAATCTATTAGTGATATATATTAAGAATAATTTATTTTTTTCTTCAATAAATTATTTTACGATGTTTTTGCTTTAATACAATTCATCGATGTTTAATATATCTATAATTAACTATCTATTGTGTTTAAGAGTTAAAAATCTGTAATTGAACCGTTGTTTTCTATTATGCTTTTATTTTGCTATGGTATATAGACGTAATTTTCGTATTCGACCATTCAAATAAAAACGAATATATGCTTACATCAGAGAGAAAAGTTATTATAATAATTAAATTATATTATAAAACCTCAATTACATGCATTGGTTAATTCTTTGATTTATATTTCAATGATTAAAATTTGAGATTTCTTACTTTTGTTTCATAATAAGGAATTATATTTAAACACTAATTATTTAAATATTAGTATTTAAATATAAAATTCATTAAATTTCCATTTTTTACTTCTTAGTATTTTTCCATTTCTGACTTTTTTTCTGTTTCTAAATTAAACTATTTCAAAGGACTGTTCGAAAAAATAACTCCTCTCACCAAGTGAATTGTATTTACCAGAATGGCTCGGTTAAAATGTCTTAAAAATTTAAGCATTTCATCAATCATGTCAAAAGAAGCATTGTATAAATCAATCAGAAAGGACATTTGTTGCAATGCTGAGCATTGAGAAAATACGAACATACAATTATTAATTTTCATTTGTATCGTGTGGGAATAATTAAACATTTCAAACTCTGGACATTAAGAGGAAATATATATTATTTGGTTTCTATTGATCCAACTGCTGAATACATGTTCGCGTCTGACTAATATTTATTTGCAGACTTTGAGTTGAATTCACACCACTAAAATTCAATACCATTTATACATATATATCAAACAGGAAATATCTAAAGTATACTTTGATGTTTAGCTTATTTTAAACAGTGAATCAATACAGCAAATATATAACAAAAGATTAGAAACACTGCATTCGCAATACATATAAAATGTCTGTATTAAATACTGTTTTCAGAATTCTTTCATTGAATAATAACTGATTGCGTTTGATGAAAATTTTCAAATATCAGAATTAAGAAAATAAAAGGTATTACTTTTATAGTTATTGCACATCAAAAAACATATTGATTGTGTTTTTTAATCACTTCCCTGATTATCTCGAGTTATTTGGGTTATGTATTATATTGCAAAAATTTATTGTCACGAGAAAACTCGGTCTATAGCAGAATTTGACGGTACGTTTTATTTTATCACGTTTTACTCGCCCAGAAGCAGAGGAAATTATTAATCATAATTTGCTGTGATTGGAAGTTTGCCAAGTTTTGTTTGGAAATTTTGCTGTTGAAATGTGATGCTGCATACGTGTTTTGCGCAATTATGTATAGGATGGTTACTTTTTAATCACTTCCCTGATTATATGGAGTTATTTGGGCAATGTATTATATTGCAAATATTTATTATTGCCACGAGAAAACTCGGTCTATAGCAGAATGTGACGGTACGTTTTATTTTATCACGTTTTACTCGCCCAGAAGCAGAGGAAATTATTAATCATAATTTGCTGTGATTGGAAGTTTGCCAAGTTTTGTTTGGAAATTTTGCTTTTGAAATGTGATGCTGCATACGTGTTTTGTGCAATTATGTATAGGATGGTTACTTTTTAATCAGTTCCCTGATTATATGGAGTTATTTGGGCAATGTATAATATTGCAAATATTTATTATTGCCACGAGAAAACTCGGTCTGTAGCAGAATTTGTCAGTACCTTTTATTTTATCACGTTTTACTCGTCAAGAAGGAAAAGAAATTATTAATCATAATTTGCTGTGATTGGAAGTTTGCCAAGTTTTGCTTGGAAATTTGGCTGTTGAAATGTGATGCTGCATACGTGTTTTGTGCAATTATGTATAGGATGGTTACTTTTTAATCACTTCCCTGATTATATAGAGTTATTTGGGCAATGTATATATTGCAAATATTTATTATTGCCACGAGAAAACTCGGTCTGTAGCAGAATTTGTCAGTACGTTTTATTTTATTACGTTTTACTCGTCCAAAAGCAGAGGAAATTATTATTCAGAATTTGCTGTGATTGGAAGTTTGCCAAGTTTTGTTTGGAAATTTTGCTTTTGAAATGTGATACTGCATACGTGTTTTGTGCAATTATGTATAGGATGGTTACTTTTCAATCACTTCCCTGATTATTTCGAGTTACTGGTGTTAGGTATATATTGCAAATATTTATCGTCACGAGAAAACTCGGTCTATAGCAGAATTTGACAGTACGTTTTATTTTATCACATTTTACTCGTCCAGAAGCAAAAGAAATTATTAATCATAATTTGCTGTGATTGGAAGTTTGCCAAGTTTTGTTTGGAAATTTTGCTGTTGAAATGTGATACTGCATACGTGTTTTGTGCAATTATGTATAGGATGGTTACTGAATTTACACAGCAGAAAATGAGTAAAAAAAGGTGTATTACCTCGTTTGTGTTTGGAAAGTATTACTTTGTATTGTCTCATGTTTTACAAACTATCATACAAAGACTGATATTTAAGTTTTTAATTTGTCTGAGATAATTCGGGATCATAAATTGATGATAAATAAATGTGCTTTACACTTGAAAAAATTAAAATTTCTACTTAAAACTAGTGTGTTATGTTTTGTTTTAGTTCTTTGTATTTATTATGAATTAAAAAAACACGTTCATTTCCGCATTTCTTTTTTTTTCAAAAAAAAAAAATGGAAAAGGAAGTTATGATTGCTTTGGTAGATAGAAAAAAAATGGCATGACAAATCATTTTCAAAGTAGAATACTTACTAATTGACTTAAATTTTATTCGACGAAAGTTAAATTTTAAATTAATGAAATTGGAATCTCAGAATATAGAAATAAAGATAAGTCAGGAAATTTTATAAATGTTGCGATATTTAATTTATTTGCTTCCAAAAGTGCAGTTAGTGCAATAGGAATCCAGACGATTTACGCACAAAAGTTCGCTAAATCAATTTTAATATTTAATTTGATATTTGATATAAATAGATAGCAAATATTAAATATGAACTTATATTAGAATGTATAACGTTTCAAATAAATAAAACATTATTAAATGAAACTGGAAAATTTTTCGTTTAGTTTAAATTTGATTTAATATACGAATAAAATGTCGTCCGTATAAACCAAAATAAGCAAATTTAAAAAAATATGTAAAAAAGGAATAAAGGAATACAGAACACATACAAGAAATTTAAAAAAAAATATGTATACTTTTGAATTTTCGCTGGTATATCAATTTTTAGGTATCCCTAAAATCATGTACACATTTTCTTTTGAGACGAAGTTTTCCTAGGTATAAAACCTCTTAACTTAGCAAACTTAGTTAGCATTTAGTAAAAATAACAAAGCAAGTCATTAAGCAAACAGAATCTTCTTATTATACTTATTATAATGCTTATCTCGATTTATATACCCTTTCTTCAAATAATATCACATACCTGAAAAAAAAACATTCAATTTGTAAAGCTATGAAAAACACTTTTTTTAAAACAATTATTCGAATTTTTGAATAATATTTTTTAGATTGACATATAGAATTAGAATAAGCATTTTGACTAAAAATACAATTTTGGTTTTCATTTAATTATAATAGCTTAATATTTATATTGAAAAATTTCACAGCATTGCATCACTAAAAACACTTTTCTATAACACCACTGATGATATTTATAACAGACAATAGTGTAATTGCTTTAGTTAAAAAATAATTTATTTCAAAATGAAAATTTAGTTTTTTTACCATTGAAAAAATCACCATTTAATTTGTAGCTCGAATAAATCTAATCATAATCTAATAAATAAAGTAGATCTATAACTTGCTAATTATGCAGTTAAAAGCCTTTCTGTATTATAAAAATTCTACATTTTTTCATGCTGCGGCACCTTGAATCATTTTGCTTTTTATCTACAATCTTTGTTATAAAGGACTTTGAGTTATGGCAAAGACTTTAAAAGCATATAAAAAACACCTAAAGGCTGTTAGTGGGAGAACTAATGTAATGAATTACTCTGAACTTCAATATTAGATCTAAAACATTTAACTTAAAATCTTAGATTTAACAATACATAATGAAAATTATCGAAGTACTTATTTGACGTTGTAAATCCCTTAACTGTACTTCCTTGTGGTCCCTTTCAGGCTATAAAATCCTGGTAGAAAAATAGAATGTAATTAAACATTAGTTAGCGAACCTGAAAACCAATCGACTAACGGTATCAAATCAACAAACAAGCTGGTCAAAAGAGAGCCCTAGAGCGCACACTCAAATAATATACAAAAGATAAAACAAGTTATTATTATTTAGAAGACAAACTTTCGTCTTTAAACATAAACTTCTTACTTGCGACTGAACAGTGGTAATAAGAAGCACTTTGAATTTTAGAATATATTGTACTTTGTTTTTGATTATTATTGAAAACTACTGGTACTGTTATTCTAAAAAACATAGACAAACATTCTTGGAACGGTTGAGGTAAATATAGCTGTTGATTTGTAAAATATAGTCTTTACGAAGGATAAAAAATAGTCCATATTAATGTTATGGAGGACAATGATAGATTCTATCTGATCAACTATGGCATCATGACTTTCAAATATATTTTTATTAATTTCAAAACCGTTCACATTGTATGATAGAAAGGTTCATGTTTAGTGCGCTGTCATGACAAATACGCTCCCCAGTTTTGAATTCAGACACTGAAATACAGTTTGCTCACCAGGATTTGACACTTGGACGAAAACTTCTCTGCGATTGAAATCGAGACAATCCTTAATGAGCGCTTAACGAAAATAGTGAATTCTTTTTCAGTCACTTACTTGGCTTTATCATCTATTATACCTTTCGTTACTCTAGCTAATTAAATATATTGCAGCAAAATGCCTCAAAAAGCAGCAAAATGTCTCTATTAACTTAAAACGGAGAAACATAATCAAATTTATGAAATACTAGCTGAATACCTGTTCGTCACACAGGGTGAAAAAAAAAAGTGGTTGCGTCAATATGGGTATGTTTAATGTAACAGAACTGTTTTTGCTTTCACTTTTATCTTAACATCCCTATACGTTAATCCCTATACGTTTAGTATACTTGCATGATTTTTATTTCAAATTAGGCAGTGGTAAAAAAAATAAAGCAAATAATTATTAGGTCCACCTTCTAACAAAATGGTAATATAAAAATTTGGATGCAGCTTCTTTTTTCGTTCTGAAAATGTCATTTACCTGGCTCTTCCACTAAGTTTTCTATTAATATAGCTAAAATATTTTCAATGTTTTTATTTAATATTATATTGTAATCTTCGGTGGCTAACATTATTTAAGTAAGCAAAGTTCGTTGCTTGTAATTCATACCATTGGGAAAAAGATAAAATCTATTTAGAATCACTTGGCATGATGCTATTTCTGTCGACCAATTCAAGATAAATAAAATTTGCAACTATTAAGTGATTTTTTCTCATTAACATATTCCTTTCAAGAGGTCACAATGCACTTAATTCTAACGTATCGGTATTAAAACTGGTATTGCTGCAGTGTTAATAATAAACAAATTTATCAATATAATATTTATGCCTATATTAGTATATTTGGTACTTATTACATAACCCTTCAACATTTGAGTTTAAATATATTTATCAGTGGCGGCAAACTAAAGCCGAATTTTTTTTTTAAAAAGTAAAAAAAAATAAATAAATAAATAACTTTACAAGGATTTTGGAGCGTGACCATTTCTCTATCTGACTGACCGTTTTTAACTGTTAAAATATAAGTAGTGGGGAAAGAAGTTCTTTCAGTTCCAATTCATTAAAATATTAATACACTATCTTAGCTAACACTGAAAAAATATTGTCTGAAGTTACGGAAACTGCGTTGTAGAATTCTTATCAAAACCAATTCGCAAATAATGCCAGTAATACATATTACCGTCAGTGATATATAAGCACAGCGGACAAAATTAGTCACCCTTAGAGAAATCTTGAAAAAGATCATTTAATAGCGTGTAACACCGCTTCTGGATTCGGTTAGGAAGTGAGCTCAGAAGATTTTGCAAGTACGTCGAATCCAGTTTAAGCCCCTCGCTGAGATTTGATGGCGCAAATTCACCAAATTGTGTGAATGCTGATTTTGGCGTCTTACCCGTTGTTCCAACATGCCCCACAGCTTTTCAATGGGGTTCAAGTCAGGTGATTTTGCAGGCCAGCTGAGATGTAATTGAGTGTCTGAGTGTTCATAAAACCAATCACATATACTTCCAGTCCCATGAACTTTGCTGTTGTCATCTTGAAAAATAGTGGTATGGACAACACACTCTGCATGAAGAGGGTGACTGAAAGGCAACTCCTAATTGTCCAGAACAAATAAACATGTTGGATCATGTTAGTGGCCACCTCAGTGAGGGAGCCCAATCCATAATAAGAAAAACACCCACAAGACATGACATACCCAGCTACGGCTTGAACCTGAGCTTACACGCTGTCAGGATTAAATGCTTCATCTGGTCTGTGTTGCACTCGCAGACGTGCGTCTTTTGAATAAATGCAAAAACGTGATTCGTCTGACCATAATACATTTTGCCAGACAGCAACTGTCAGCGTTCTGTGACTTCTAGCCCGCAGCAGTCGCGTAGCTTTATGTGCACGTGTGAGCAATGACCTCTTACGAGATGTTCGACTCCATATGTTCATTGCATGCAGCTCCCTTCGCAATGTTTTCTCACTAACAGGCTGGGATGGATCTTCATTTAGTAACTGAAACAATTCCTGTCCAGTTTGGAAGCGATTTTTATTGACAAGTCGTGAAACACGTCTCCGGTCACTTTCATTCAGGATCTTTTTCCGACCACAATTCTGACGGCGTCTTTCTTGACCACGTATGTTACACCACTGCTTGTAGACGCGTTGGACAGTCAGCTTTGAAACGCCAACAAATCCAGCAACTTCATTCTCCATATGACTATTGGCACTGCCAAACACAATTGCCCTTTTTTGCCACTCTATCACATCTTTACTCTTACCCATATTTACACATAATTTCCGCTTCAAACAAAAATATCTCACTGATAGCTACTTGTCTTTGATCAGCTTGAAGCAATGTGCATGCAGTTGAGCAGTGCTTGAGCACTAGGGTGACAAATGTTTTGTTCGGTGAGCTTATGAATTAAGCTTCATCTGTGAATGTCGATTTCTTACGATTTTCTCAAGCGAATTTCTTATCAATCGTCCCTTTAAGAGCTTGAATTTTTTGCCCATAATTATTTTATTTCAATTAATACACATTATCAATATTAATTGAGCATTAGTGTCATTAATAATAGGCACATTTTTTACAGCTACCCAAAACGCGAATAAGTATCTTTTCTCCTTATTTTTTGGTTTTTAGTTCCGAAGTTACCTTTTTTTTTATTTCAATTAATACATATTACCAACATTCACTAAGCATCACTGTCGTCAATGATAGTATGACAATTTCTTACAGTTTACAAATAAATACCTTTACTTCATAATTTCTGCTTTCTAGTACATAAGCTTATTACTTTTATTTTACTATGCATATACTATCTTAATTAAGTAACATGGGCGTAATTTAAGCCTCAGTGGTGTAGATTTTTCATGTTTCTCCTAGGTGAATTAGTACCACTTTCCCATTAATTTTGCTTTTGAATACATACATATCTTTTTTTCTATTCTATTACTGTAGATTTCAAATAAGTAATTGTTTCGAAACACGTTTAAAAGAATTAATATAAATAAAATAAAGATGCGGTATCAGACAAACTATAAATTTGGCTGCGTAGACCACGTGTGCTACTAAGTAATGATCATTGAATTTATCTGACATAGAGAATATAAAATAATTAAATATTTAAATACGTGCAATAAACTATTATTATTATATTAATAAATCTATAAACTGGCATTTATTACTGATGTTATCTTTAAAATACGTGAAAAATTGAATCGTTAAATTTAAAACAATGGCTAACGCTTAGTCAATCAGAAAATCCCATTTTGTTTTTAGCTCGTCCCGCTCGAACGGTTTGTCTTAGAATGTTCTAATGTCAACAGTGACCTTCCTTGTGCTTTGAACTATCTGTATGCAAAGTTTCATAGCTTTCGGTCGGATGGTTTAGGAGTCTATAAAGAACACACACACAAACGTTCAATTTTATACATATAGATTGTTATATAGATAGGTATTGTTTAAAAAATGCACACAAAGATAGCGAAATCAATATTTTTGTCTTACGATACCAAATAGCTTGTTCAGGATTGTTCGCATCCTCCTCCCAAAAATAGCGAAATAGTATCGTCGGATATCACGTGATAAAGGCGGAGCCAAGTGCCCACTACTGGTGAACGAACTATAAGTGGTCACTTATTTATGTTTTTCTTTTCTGATTTTGCTTACGATAAATATTGAATTGTCGGCAAACATCATTGGCATCTTATTGCCAGTTATTTTTTACAGTAAATTTTAAGAATTTTTACAGTGACTGTTTTACAGTTACGGTTTTCAACTGACATTTTCAGACTATTTCAGTTCCCTTATTTTTGGCTCCTTAAATTGATTATCTTTTTATAAGCAATTACTTTCTAGAAAAGAAATGAAGATAGATAGTCTGAAACTTAACCGAGGATCACACATCAATTTTAAGGATAGTTAATACCATTCCCTATTGTCCATTCCATCTGCTCTATTAATCACTTAGTCAGAAATCAATAAAGAGCTATCTGAGGTAAGACAAGTGGTCAATTGAATTCCTTAATGGATACCCTGGTCTCAAGTATTGCAAGAACAAAGGCAGCAGAAGGATCAAAGTACAATTCTGATGATTATATCTCACTGCTTTTCATCAGAATTGAAGAATTTTAGAAGGTAAAGACGAGGTAATTTGTTTCAGGTATGATTGTTAGGTAATTGCTCAATAAATTAATTTTTTTTTAACCGTTGCTTTGAAATCTTGATATTTTTCTAAGAAATCTCTATTATTTTGTACAATTATATATTTCGTTTACTATAGAGATATACATTTATTACAAATTGTCTTTTTTAGAGCAATATTTTAAATATTATATTTAATTATTATTATTTTTTCGAAGTAATCTTTCTCCTTCTCACTATGTATATACATATATTAGTAAAACGAGTGTTGGAATTATAAATTTTTTAAGCTAAAAAACTTTTATTTCTTTTGAATTGAAGATTGAGAATTACAGAAGTAATTTAGTAATTTCAAAGCGATTATTCATTAACTTGTTTTATTATTCATTAGTTTGTCAGTTTAACTTTTTTAAACTATTTTTCTAATAAAATAAATAATTTAAATAGTTTATTTTAACTTTAATTACTGAAACTAGTGAAGAAGAAATTTTCTTTTGAAAAATGCTTGCTTTTTTATTTTAATTAGCTTGCGTCGTGATCATTTTGAAATCAAATGTGTACATGGGCCTGAGAAAAATGTCTCATGAAATAAATTTTTACCATTGCTTCGAGAGTTCTGCTTGATGTTTCCCTGATAGTTCTATCGTAAGAAAGTAGAGATATATATTTAAAAACTTCTGAAAAAAATTTATAATATCTTCAGAAGAAAAACAAATATTTATTTCGAAAGAAAAAATAAATAATTTAAATGAAATTTTCTATTCAGCTGAAATTAAAAAGAAATATAAAAGATTTTATAATTTTTTAATATTTCTTATTTATTTGAATAAGACTTATGATTCCGAAACGATTCTGATTCTGAAAATGCTTAACATATCTGAACAGTGCTATTTAAGTTTCTTTTGTTTTATTTGTACTTCTACCCCTTAAAATTCAAAGATGGCGGCTAAAATTAATTTTGGAAAAAATGGCAAATTCCAGATATTTATTCACTATCTTAACTTTTAAAATTTATGTACCTAACGATTGTTTTTGCTGACACATTTATGAACCTAAAATATTTTACTAAAAATAATAGGAACTCATAATCAAAATTTGAACTCTTGAAACAATCTGAAAATCTACAGTTTCAATAATTTGTGGTATCTTAACAGCAATGAAAAATTAAGAAAAATTGAACTTAATCATTCAGATTATATTTAATCCCTTTTAAAAAATATTTAAGGTTATTTTAGTTGCGATGATTCAGCGGTAATGGCAGTGAACTGTGATTGCGAAGACTAGGGTTCAATTCCTGGTGGTGGCTTGAAACCCATGCAGTTTCAAAGTGATGGGTACCAGTTTGTCTAGGAAGTAAAGGAGCCTATGCGTGCTGACTACATTGCTAAAATTAGGATATTGGTCACGAAATTATGCAGCCTTACCTCCATGAACCGAGCTGTTGCGAGGATACTTTTAATTTACATAATTAAAAATATTGAATGATAAATGATTTTGAAATAAGGCAACTTTTCTTTATTTAGAGAAAATTGATTTGAAGACTAAATAATTTCAAAGTATCGTGTTTTATTTCAAAATAATTTTTTACTTGAGAAGATTATTAATTTGAATCCTAAATTGTTGAATAAAATAGATAACTATGCTAATAAGCCGGGATATACCGGAAAATTCTACCAAATATGCAAGCTGTTTCCAAAAATTCAATTTTTTAATAATGTTTTTGAAGAAATAACGACAGAATTAATTTAGTTTCATTTTTAGAATTAAAAGAAACGTATTTCATTATTCTTTTTCGAAAAACAAAATAAACAGTTTTGTCGAATTCTCCCGGTTTTGTTGGAAAATATCGTAATTATTTGCTCCACCTGTCTCCACGTGACAAGAAGACAAAATTAGATTTGAAGCTCTGTCTTTCTTTTTAAAGATTCAGCGAAGTTTTGTGCAAAGCTTTCTTTAGAATTGAATGAATTGCAGGCTTTCGAAAAGAATGATTTCTTCCTGACTATCTAAAACTTTCCGGTGACTAGATTTTTTCTTTCTATCTTTCCCTCACTTTGTCGTAGATGTTGATTTCTGTTGGTTTCTTTTTTTTCATTTGCAAAAAAAAAAAAAAAAAGAAAATAATATAATAAAAAAATAATAAATAAATAAATATATAAAAAAAGAAATACAATTTAAGCCTTTTCATTTCCCTAGTCTTAGGCATTGACAATTTAAATTTAATGTTTTTTAAATATTGAATCCAAGTCTAGTACGACAGAAGATAAAGGGAAATGTTTTAACATATTTAAAACAACTCAGAATCTTAACACTGCCTATAATAAAAAAGTCAATGACTTCAGTAAATCAATTTTAATTTAAAAAATATTTTTATTTAAAACTGAAGGAATTTTGGTTGCGACTTAAAAATACAAATCAATTGTTTAAAACAAAAGATAATAAGTGGTTTTTTTTCTTGGCACTGAAATGATTCTTTGCTGTGATGAAGGTGTAAGTTGATTTTTTGTATTTAATCTCTATTTTATTTGGTATACTGTAAAAAAAAATTTTAAAAATTCTTAAGAAACTTTTGTTTAGAGTTTTTGTACAAGAAATGGTGTAAGTTTTTTCATCTGTTTTTGTCAGTTTTGAGTAAAATTAAGCGAAGTGTTTGAAGTTTAAATCAAACTCTGCAGCCAAAGATATAAATTGATTTCACTGATTGACAAATCTTCACTTCAATTTTGCAATATAAAAATTTTGCACTCAACCCTACTGTACAATGTTAGAAAAATGGTTAAATAACCATTTATTTGTCATTTTACCATATTTAAAAAGAACGATCAATTAACCACAAATAAGATGGCCTTAAAATTGATAACTGTGAGAAAGCCGCTTATTAACTGTATATATCTAAAATGATTGAACAACCTGAACTTTATAATACAAACTTGGACCACGTAATGAATCCTTATTCAAGCTGGGCATTTTTATTGCTGAGGGGTCTAATCTGTCAATCTCATGACCGAAAAGGGGGGGGGGTGAGTCTCTGCGTTAATAAAACAACATTTCCTCCATTCCCTTCAACAAATGAAGAGTTTCCAATGTCCTTCACTCCCCAATTTGTGTCTCTGGATTATTAGAATACGCATTACTCATGCATAGATGGCATAAGCTGTTTAACACAAAAATTCTAGTATTTTCAATCTCTTACGATAGGTATCACAACTGAATAAACTAATTAAATTGAATTCCGCGGTTCATTTGATAAAACACAACTCAACCACAACCTAACTCTAATGTCCTTTACCTTACGAAGCATCTACCTCCAATATCCGGTTAAATTTATTAAAGTTTCCAAGCCATGTTAGTTGTAAATAGGTAACAAAGGTTTGGTTTTTTATTCGCGGATTCTTAACTAGATGTAAATGGTTGCAAGACTGTAAAAGGTACCGTAAGCAGTTAGTTGGATGGACAGACTGTTGCAAGTTATTTTACTGTAAGTTTGGAATATAAATTCTGACAGTATGCATGCCTCGCAATACTGAAACAACATTAAAAAAAGGTTATCTAGAATTTAAATTCTGTAATTAAAACTATGCATCTTATACGGTCTTTTAAACCATTTAACTAGACTTATTACTTTTTAGTATCGAAAAAACATTTATTTACTTGTATTTACTATGAAATATTGTCCATATAAAGTTTCTCAAATACAGAACTCCATTGAACAGTCTTCTTGACTGAATACTCCTCATTTATTTCATGGAAAGAGAAGACAGCATAGAGCCTAGCTGTGAAATATTATACCATCATCAATTCTCGCTAAAGGCTTCTTAAGAGAAACAGAGTGACATGAACTCTTCCGCTCTCCTATACTATAAAATATATGGTGTTTACTTAAAAAATGGGCATAAAGAAACATAGTACTTCCCGGGATTTATATGAAAGCCATTAAAATTATATAGTTATTTTTTTATTAAAATTTAAACTGTACGATAATATTAAATGAAGATGTAAATGTAAATAAATAATTCTTTAAATTATAATTTTCAGCTATGTTAATATTTGATCAGTAGTTTGATCATTAGATCAGTGTAAAATTTTATCAGTAGCAGAACTTAGTTGAGTATATCAAGCGATATTCTTAAAAAACGTGAAATATTGGTTTGTAAAACATGTTATTGTAGGCCTTGTGTATGGAACTTATGTAATAACCATTTTTTAATAGATCACCAAATATGAAGGGCTTTTTTGAAGGAGGATTGTATTAATTAGCGCTTTATTTTAGCTTCTTTATTTTTTCTAAACACTTGTTCTAACACTAAACACTTGTTGTAAACACAAATTCCATAAAATGTGTCCCTTGAGAGAATAAAGTGAACGCTCACTGTGAAAAAAAGTATGGTTAAAACTACCAGAATATGGTAAAATTTAGCGTTTATACACCAATAAGCTCGGTACTTTTTACCGAAGTGGTTTGGGAATAATTTTGATAAAATAAACTGTAAAATATGGTATTATAACAATTATGTGAAGAAATTTGGTAAATATGGTAAAATATGGCAATTTCATTGGGGCTCCTTAAAGTATAGCATAAAAAACTTCTATTAAGTTAAATTTACTTTTTAATTTTTAATTTTTTACTAAAAGTGTGAAGAATAATAATTTAGACGGCCTGAATTTTCTGCAAACCGTTACTATATGAACGGACAAATTAACAAATGAATGGTTTAAATAACCTTTATTTTGGTTTTATCAAACAGAATTATGTTTTTTTAAAAAAAAAAAAAAAGAAAGGGAAAAAAAAAAAAAAAAAAACAGAAACGTCATTGTCATAAAGCACGAAAATTCTGCCAGAATTTTTCTCAGTCCGGTTAAGTGAATGAGAGAGTAAAGAGGGTAAAAAGATTGATAGTTTTTAAAACATATTCTGTTAATATATTCTGTTAGTTGTTAGGCATTTTATTATGTATATTGAACAGTTATTACCAATTATTATTGTTATTGAAACATATTACATGTTTGTAAATTACCTTTATTTAGCAATATTTTATTCTGCTGCGAATTGAAAATGTGAAAAAAAATCCTAGGATATCAGATTAGCATTGCTGAACAAAATATAATCTTGCAGGAAAAAATAATTTAACATGGAATAGATTTCCTGCAATCAGATAATTATACAAATAATTATTAATAAAAACTTCGGCTGTAGAATTTTGCACTCTTACAATGTCCTCACTTAAAGTATTCATAAGAAACAAAATAGTCTCTCGTAAAATATTTCACATGTAAACTTTTGATGAGAAAGATATTGATCAATACTAGCTTCCACCTTATTTCCACGTAGACTCATATTTATGCATTTATGTTTTGTTTTTTGTTGGCAATGAAAGTTAAACACATTGTCAAAAACGCATTAATGTGTTTCATGAAGAGGAGTAAGTATGTGACCGATATCTTGATGTCTCGGATTTAAATTTAAGTGACACTCCGAAGACTGCATAAACACGTTAAAGTTGATGGAAGATGCTGATACGAGAAAAATAAATTCTGTGCGTGTGGAGTAAATAATAGCATCCAAGATTTTGATGGAAGACTTAAAAGCATCAGAAACTTTTCTTTGAAGGGTGCACGGAATAAAAGAGTACCGCTCAGTAATGTTTCTTTAGATACATTTATTTTATCGATTCATGAATGTGAATCATTTTGAAAGTAAAATCTTTCGTTGATTTGAATTATTTAGTCAAACAATTGATATAAGTTAATTTCAATTCAGTTAACTTGACATATGGCCAATTTTTCCAAGATCTATTTGATGCATTTTTATGACAAATAATAAAAGTATAAGAAATTCCACCCTCATATTGTGATACAGATATTACTTTTATATATTTTCTAATATATAGTATTAAATTTATTTATAATCTGAAGTACATAAATATTTAATGTCGAAAGGAAAACTTTGAGCTCCATACGAATAAAGCTAAAGGATGTAGAAAAAGCACAAATATTGGAACTAAAAATGGACAACTATTCTATAAGCAAGAACTTGCCTCTGCGAGAAAAAAGGTGTGACAAATAAGTTTCAATAAGGAAAAAAATTAGTTTAACTAATTAGATTAACAAATATGAATGGTATAAATAATATGGAGGAACAATATTGGACAAGATAAAGAAGCTAAAGAACTACTGATCTTACCTTCTGAGAATAATTTTCTGTTCTTAAAATTTCTGTAAATATAGATCTTTCTAGTACCCAATTCTCTTAATGTTTAGAAATCTATTTCATTTTATTTTCTTGGAAAACTGAGGTTCACATCCTGCTCCCCTCACCTGTAACTGGTCTTTTTTGGTTTATGTTGTTCTAACTATTTTTCAGTCTCTTTTTTCACTGGTTGAATCAGTTTATCCGTTTCGCAGCTTGATTGTTTTATCTTTTTTGAGATAGATTTTTATTTATAGAAGCAAACCTCTAGTATTTCCATTTTCGTGCCAATACTCGCGCTTTGTTTAGCTTTATTCAATAATTCGTATGTTCTAATTTTCCAGAAACGTTCCAGACTTTCAAATGTTTTCAGAAAGCAAGGAATATTCTCATTCGGATTATAAAAAGATCGTTGAGTTAATTACATCAAAATATGAAAGGAAAATACATAAGAAAAAAGTTAACTCTTAGGGGAAATTTATCAATGTCGAACGATGTTAGTTCATAAATTTGCTGCAAACATCAAAATGTGATAAAATGAGTCCCGATGAATTATAATGAAATGATGAATTATAGTATCATGAAACTAAGTTTAAATGTAATTAGTTTGCCCAATATTATTTCATAACTAAGCACCCTATTATAGTTGCAGTTGAATACAATATTCAAGTTCAACTAATAGTTTCAAAATTTCTAACGAATTTGAGCCGAATTCGCAGTAAACCTGAGATATTTATGAAGTACTTACTATGCATATGAATTTGCTTTCAAAGACATTCTAAAACTATTTTTAGAGGGATTCAGATACATATTGATACTATACAGGGTGTCCTGTAAATGTTGCAGCAAACTTTTACGGAAGTTAGTGCATATCATAAGAATTAAGAATTATATAGGAACATATGGCTGGAAATGTCAGGGGTAATTGGTAGCAGAGGTAGACGATGGGAAAGAAAATAAGAGAGTGACTAATTTTTAGAAAAAAAAAATTGGAAACAGTGTATACAAATTTTACACGGCAGCTTGAATATTACAAAAGATACTCGAAGTTTGAACCATCAGATGCCACATATTCCCGAAAGTATACCAGAGCATTGATTGCCAGACATGTTCGAACTCACCGGGATTTTCTTTGCTTTTAGCAGCTGCGTAGGCGAGTCTGGTCACAATATCCATTTCATACTCAACAGACTCACGATACAAGCTACCCACAAAAAAATCAAGGCTTGATAAATCTCGTAAGCGTGAAGGCCAGGGACCTTGTCCACCACGACCAACCCATTTATGCGGAAATTATTTGTTCAAATGGCTAAGAACATCCAGTCCGAGAAGGTCATGGATGCACTCACTGGGCCAAGAGGGCACAGAACTACTTGAGAATTAGCCTCAGTTAGATCTCAGTCGAAACTTGGAGCCGGAAATAGAACAAGTCCACAACGTAAATCAGATCTGGGGAGAACTAACACTAACGTACCATTTTTTTACCATTGGGAACGACGACAAATATTTACTGATTTCTTGACTTCCTCAAGAAATTCCAGGTAAGCAAGCTCTTTAAGAGATATTGACAATGATTGTCCACATAGTCTGGACGACAGCCTCGCACAGACCAGCCACAATCTTAGAGGTAGTTTGCCATATCCTCGCCTCAAATTTAATCTCCCTCAGTTTCCATCACCTCTACACAGTTGTTCCCCACGCCAGCCTAATGAGGAAAACTGACACGGGGAATCCTATACAGGAGGTAAGGCTGTAATTGCAGAAAATCCTTTGACGTTTACTACACGTTTCGAAGTTAACTATCGACTACACATGATTTACACAACGTTTCGAAGTTAAAAAAGAATATCGCTTATATTTTAGCAAATGGACAACATAAGAAGGCTCGTGCTGATTCAGGGAGCAATTATTCTTAGATACCTGAGAAAATACGCAGGCATTTAAATGCACCCATGTTTTCTGAGTTAGTACCAATTTTTAAAACTGCGTGTGAAAGGTATGTGACCGCCACCACGAAATCATTTGAATTTCTGGTGTTTCCGAACTGTAGCCATCAACTGATACATGGATGGGACTTTTTCCATGCCACAGATGCCATCATAGATTGTGGCAGCAAAGAATTTTAATTCGCAGAGATTCTTCGAGATAATTTCTTATCAAATGAGTCTGATCACCATTTATTTTCAGCAACACATTATTCAGTTGAACCATAGTCACTCAGGCAAATATGTACTTTGAATCCAGTAATTCGAGAAGCAGATCAAGTTATAATCATCTGGAACATCATTCTAAGGTATCAAATGCAGTTATGTATACCATCCTCAATTATCTCTGTAAAGAATGGCTGTTTTAAAGTATGGATAGTGAATTGCTTTCGCGTAACTGAGATAATACCAACAAGATTGAAAATAGTCTAACTACAATAACGAATGACGCTGATGAATATCAAAGAAGCTCTAAAGAGCATAAATTCAGAAAAATAATAACTCGAGACAGACTAAGAGAAAGTTTAGACCCACAGCTGACTCTACTGAAGAACGTGAGTTACTTAATCTTTTAGAAGAATTAATTTTGTGACATTTTTGACTTGGATAAAAAAACGAAAAAATCGAGGAGCAATATTTTTTTTTATTTTTTATTTCCAATGGCAGAGAACTCGACATAAAGGGGAAAAAAGACATTGTCTCATTCGCCCTCGAGCCTCCCAATAACGCTCGTCCCAGGAATTCCCACGAAGTGCTCTGCAGTGTGAAATGTGATGACCATCCATGATGACGTGATCCCCACAGAAATAACAAAAAGAGTCCGGGAGGACACCAATGAGGAGCAATATGTGAAGCCCAAAATAGACACAGGTGTCAACCCCTAATCAAGCAGAAACCCTATTGGACATTAGCCACTGGAAGACGTGTGATTGATGAAGAAGTGCAAAGAATGCTAAAAGACGTAATGTGATCATCAGGCAGTCCGTGGTCATCTCCAGTGGTACTTGTGAGGAAGAAATATAGTGAGTGGCGCTTTTGTGAGAACCACAGAAAGCAGAATAATGTTACCAGAAAAGACGTCTACTCTCTACCAACATATTGATGATGATTTGGACTTCATTCCTGGTGCTAGAATCATCTCCATGAGAGATTTGAAATCCGGTTACTGGATAAAGGACGTCGAGGACGAGGTCAGAGAAAAGACCGCTTTTGTGACACCAAACGATTTTTATGAATTTAGAATGATGCTCAGCTACTTTCAAACAAATGGTGAAGACAGTACAGAGAGGGCTTAAATGGAATATCTCTATTTGCTGTCTAGATGACGTCATAGTACATGCTCCGAATTTCCAAGAACATCAAATAAGGTTGATGGAAGTTTTAAAGTGTGTTTAAGAAGCAGGACTGACACTTAACTCGAATAATTACGCATTCGGTAAAAAGAAATCGACGATATTGAAGCATTTCGATGATCAACGTGGGACCTAGCCTGATCCAAAAGATAACCTCCGTAACCAAGTTTTCAGCACCAGAAAATATTTCACTCTATGTGTTCTTTCACCTTTAGTGATCTCTCACTCATCTAATATATGCGACAATATGGCTCAACTTTGCATTACATTAAGGTTTCAAAACCTTGAACGGCATTATCTTTCAGCACGCTTCAAAATTTTTAACTTCTTATAGTATTGTGATCAGTTTAACTATCCTGCAAACGCTTGATACAAAAAAATATTTGGCAACATTACAGGTTGATAAAATACACAGCTTTATTGTAATATATGTAACAATCAAGTTAAAAAAGTGTATAATTATATTTTTATAAAAAACAAAAGCACTTTTCAATTTTTTTTAATAATTTAATGATATTACATCTTCTGAAAGTGGAAAATTATGACGTTATGTTGGCGTTTTTACTAATACACAAAATTTTTTTCGATTTCTTTTTCTTCTTTGTAAAATAATTTATAAGCCTTTGAAAGAAATGACAACTAAGATTTATCATAATAATATAGCTCTTTATGTTCCATTATTTTTAATTTTCATCTGAAACACTAAATATGTATTTACTTTAACAACTTGCTAATTAAAACATTTATTTTAAACATTAGAAATCAAATACAATAAAAAAAAACAAAATAAACCTAAATCTTTCTTATTTTCTTTAAATGTTAAACATTTTTAACAAACTTTAGGTTGTACATTTTTTCTTAGCTTTAAATTAACTCGGAAGTTTTAGTTGTTTTAGAAAGTTCCTAGAAATTAGCTTTAAGTACAATAATTAAGAATGTACTAAAAAGTTTTACATTCAGCTTTAAACTTACTTTTTATATTTAAAGAAATTCAGAACAATTTTTTTTTGTAGAAACTACTTTAAAAAGTACTTAGAGTTTGAATATGCCTGTCAGTGAATCCTAAAAATAAATCCTCAAAAAAGAAACATTAATTTTTCCTAAAAAGATAATGTTTTAAAGTGTTTATTTCAAAAGAGTTTTGTGTTTCTACCGTATAAATAAATTACATACTTTTATTATATCACTCAAGAGTAAAAAAGCAAAACTGATAATAATTTTAATTATTGAATAATAAAGGTAGTTAAAAATCTTCTTCTTAATTTATCAAGCCTTATCTAAATAGAATACCCTTAAAAATATACTTAGAATTTTTTATATTAACACAGATCAATTTATTATTTCTAGAATTTGAAAGTTTTATATCAATAAATATAAATTTTGAAAATATTAAATGCAAACCATTTATACTTATTGAAATTTCATAACTGATAACGCATGAGTTTCATGAATTGATTTCAATGCATTTGCATTAGTAAAATAAATTTTGTATATATTACGATTAAAATAATAAATCTATTTATCGTTATAAAAATGAATAAATGTATTAAATATCTATCTAAATCTAATATAAATCTGATCTTGCTAAATCAACCAATCTAAAAGTAATAATCAATCTATTAAAGTAATAAATCTATCTGGATATATAATCTATTATATATATAAAATGACGAGTCATGATCAAATCATAATTATAACAAATGAGTTGAAAATTATTACAATAATCAAAGTTCATTAGTAATTATTAGTAATAAAAAGTAAATGTTTAAATTCTCATGGTTTATTCACTTTAACTGATTTTCTTGGTCATTATCAAGAATAACCGGTGATAACATTAACTGATTAATTGCAGTGACCATGACTTGAAATTGTTTACTGAAATGGCTTTATGGTTTTTTATTTGCCTTTTTAGTAATTGGTAGTTTGATGTTATTTCTAGTAGTTTATGGTTAATGAAAAGGTATCTTCAAATTTGTGTTATCTTCAAGTAAAAGTTATCTTCAAGTAAACATCTAAGGAATATGTCCAGTCATAAAATATTTTTAATGACAAATGGATATTTACGGAATATCTACCCTAGGATACACGGAATAAAAACGAATCATTCTGTGAGCTGGAACGCTCTTTCACAGCTTTGTCGTATATTTTAGCAATCCTTTAGCTTCGCTTTAAGAGTCATTCATCATAAAAATTAAATTATTTCTGTGAAAATGCTTCCTCAATCGTGTGTCATTTCAGCACTTACTGAGAAAAGAGTAGCATGATATAATTTTGCCGAAAAAAAACAGATACGGAAACCAAGAATCGGTATGTTAAATATTAGTGTAACAAGAAAAACAGAAAAAAAAATGTCCAAGTAATTATGTATCAATTTATTTTTCACATTGATATTTTAGATTTAACAACCACATTTTTGCGAAAACATTCAATTGTATAAAATACGTATTTTAGAGTCTTATCAAGAAAATCTCGTAACTCTTAGAGCTCTTGTGCTTTCTGAGAAATACGTTGTGTGTTACAGTTTTGCTGAAGGGGGAAAAACATGAAAACAAATTTTTAAATCGATATCTTAAATGTTAGTGTAACGAGAAAAACAGCAAAAATTAAATAAAAATTAAATATTTCTTTTTTACTTTATCTTAAAATTTAAAAGCCACATTTTGCGCATAACATTTAAGTTAATTAAAATTCATGTTTAAGAATCTTGTAAACAAAATGTCGTATCTTCCAGCCTTTATGACTGGGGAAAATCAAAATAAACTTTTAATTGAAACTTGATTATCTTTTAAATTGCCCTTTAAAGTGAAGATAATTATCGTACGTCATACAACGCTGTCAACATTACATACATTAATCATTAATTTTTAAGACGTCACTCTTTATTTTAGCAAAGCTGAATATGTTCCTTTTTTGAAGTTTCATATTGTAATGAGATAACAATTTTGTCCATTTGAATATAACAAATAAAAAATCTTGCTCATAGTAATTCATAAAATAAGAAAATATTTACCTGCTTATAATGTGAAAATCATAACGTAACTACATTTTCTTGATATCTTTAAAAGATTTGCTTTAGGAATTGCTTTCAATTAACAGCTTAAATTAAATGTTTTGTTTTTACGAATCTATATCCCCCCTTATCTGTATAACAGGACTGATATATAGTTTTGAATTTATTTTATTTACTTACTACACTGTAAAAAAAAATTAGTATTTAATCGTTCCCCTTTTTTGTGTTGATGTAAACTAAATACATTTTTAAGTAGATAATTGTAATTATCGTACCAAAAATTAGATAAAATTGAAAAATAAAGTAATACCGTCAAACGGGGTGACTAAGTTCTATACTCGGTGCCATTCTGGGTTTTCGAACTCAAGCGCCAGATGGCGCCAGAGGAAGGAACCGATGGAAAAAGGAAAACTACCGCTAGGTAGCGGGATAGTAGGGCGATTTTAACTGAGGTACTACACCAATCAAATTATAACCTAATTTGTAACCTACTAGTGCAATAAAGTCTTTTCTTGATCAAATAGAGCCATAAGCGAATATCACTGATGTCATCTTTAAAACATTTGATATAATAAAATCATCAATAGTTAAATTTGAAACAATGGCTGACATTTAATAAGAGAATCACATTGCATTTTTCGCTCATCCTGCACAAACAGTTCGTAGTAGACTGCTGACATTGACCTTCCCCGTGCTTTGAAATATCAGTACACCAAATTTTATCCCCCTCGATAGAACGATTCAGGAGTTTTTAAAAGATATATATATATATATATNTATATATATATATATATATATATGCATGTTACCGGCAAAGTAATAAATGATTTATATTTCAAACATTGCCTAGGCATTCTATAGAATGCCAAATGTTATTTAGACAAAGATTGAAATATACCTCCTGATGAGGCTATTATGTAAATGATGTGCATGTTACTGTGAATGACCGAAATCGGTGGTTGTTGATTTTAAACGGTGAATGTTGACAATCACATAGTCGCTTTGGTGAATGTCCGAAATATTTATTACATCCGATTTGATATTAATTTATTCATGGATATAATTACATTTATTCGATATTCCAATATTTACTGACGATAGATTGCAAGAAACATCAGTGTAGGGTATACCGGGCAAATGTATACCGGGCAGTGGCACTGAAACTTAAAAAAAACATCAGTGTAGGATATCCCGGGCAAATGTATACCGGGCAATGGCACTTAACTAGACCTAATATGACTAGAACTTTAGTAAATGTCCGAAATATATACTAGATCTAGTCAAGTGCCACTGCCCGGTTTACATTTGCCCGGGATATCCTACACTGATGTTTTTTTAAGGTTCAGTGCCATTGCCCGGTGTACCCAACACTGATGTTTTTTTAAAGTCAAGTGCCATTGCCCGGTATATATTTGCTCGATACTCCAAACACTGATGCTTCTTCTAATCTATCGTCAGTAAGTATTAAAATATCAAATAAATGTAATCATATCCACGAATAAATTAATATCAAATCGGATGTAATATGTATTACGGACATTCACCAAAGCGACTACGTGATTGTCAACATTCACCGGGGAAAGTCAACAACCACCGATTTCGGTCATTCACAGTAACATGCACATCATTTACATAACTACCTCATCAGGACGTTTATTTCATACTTTGCCTAAATAACATTTGTCATTCTATAGAATGCCGGAGTTTCACACTTTGCCGGTAACATATATATTAAAATAAAATGGTGTTAATATAAATACAGCGATTCTAATTTGCTCCGGACAGCGGATATATATTTCGTAAGTATTTTCTTAACGCACGAGTCTTGGTATAGTAAATTCGATTTATAAGGTTTTTACTCACCACTGCTTCTAAATAATTCAAATGCTTTTATCATATGCCACTTTGTTAACGTTAAGCAGTGTTGGGCCTTTTAAAATGTTTTGCAAAATTAACCGAAAAACTGCGAATTTTAGTTTGTAGTTCCTTACAGTCTTTTAAGCTACTTTAATGAATCCTGAGAAGTTGGCATCGTTGCAAATGATGGCAATTATGTGTTGATAAGCATCGCATTTTTTGTAGAAAAGAATCAGTTGAAATATTTAAACTAAGTTCTTGAGTTTTTATTTTCGTGGGAAGCTTATTATATGTTATTTACTTATTTAAAGATGATATTTAACAAACAAATCACATTACTTAGAAGCCACATTACGAAATGCACGCAATCTGCATATTAGAGCTAAATCTGGTTGTTGAAGTAGGTAGAAAATTTCGTGAATTTTTGGAAAGGCATGAAAAAAGAATTTAAATGTTTTCTTGAAAAAGGTTACTATTTTTTAATTAAACGGACTAAAAATAAATGTATTGATTTATGTAGGAATTGCTTGGGATACTATTCATAAAGCATTTATAAATGAATATTTTTCTAAAAATAATAATTTATACTTTAAATCATAGTCAATAAGAATTTTGATTTTTAAAAAGAATATTTTAAATCACAATTTAAAATTTTACAATTGTATAAAACTTTTAAAATATAAAAATTGCATTTCTTGATGACAAAGGATTTATCAGATTTCGATAGCGGTTTGTGTTTTGATTTTCCTCTTTTGTGACCCTCATAAAGTTACGTTTTAGTATTCATCTTTTATGAGTATTCAAAATTCTTTTATGAGGAAAGGTCTTTACGGAACACAAAGTCTAAATATTTCTAACCAAATTCTAACTCAGATTCCTGTTATATATATTTCTAGAATCCATGTAAAAAAATAAGTAAGAAAAGGAATCCTTTAGAAAGATCACATATGTCTATACGACGAAAAAGTATAAACACATGATGACATTTTAGGTTTTTGTCAATGACATTCTGTAAAGTTTTTGTAACTAAATAATTAAAGCTGAAGCTTTATTTGAAGATTTTCTTTTTAAAATGTTGTTTACCAATGTAATTTTATTATCTTTTAAATCGAAGCTGTAAAATGTGTTTTTCTAAAATTCTTTCTTATGAGTTTCACATGAATATTATGATGAGTCGTTGAAATTTAATACGTGATAATAGTTTCAATATTATTTGTCAAACTTCTTTATTAAATACTATCAACCAAATTTATTTTAACTGATATTTTCCTACTAAATAAATATAGTTTTCCGTAAATCGTTTGTTATTGAATCATATAATTAAATGAATATGATATATTTCAGTTCTGAGTTAGAAATTGTGAATTAATGAGTGTCTTATGACTAAATCAAAATAAATTGTTAGAAACTTGTTTCAATTTTACTTTTCTTGTTTATTTATAATTAACATTTTACATATTAGATGTATTTTAGGGTTAGTTCAGACTAACTCTAAGCTATAAGGCTATTGCGAACAAAATAAAATTGTATTTATTATTCTATATTGATGAGTTATATGTGCCATAATTTAGAAATGTCTCTTTTTTGTAGCAATTTTTCTATTACGATATGACAAGATAAAAATAGAATTGGAAGAAACCTTTATCTGGTGTTATTAAATATTAAGACTTAAGAACGACAGTTCGATTGGGAGGGGTTAACGAAAGTTCTTAAATGACATTAGATAACGAAAAGTGATAAGACTGTTATTGAATATTAATCAAGGAAATCGTTTAAATTAATGGCATAAAAGAAAAAGTGATATTAATTAATCTCTTTGCAACGCAGTATGAAGTTTTGCATGCTTTAAAATTTGAGTTAATCGTGACATTTTTAAAAAACAAACCTTAACAATATTTTTTTAATGTTTAATATGTAATAATGTAATAATAATAAAATGTAATAATAATAAATATGTAAATAATTGATATCACTTGAGATTTCTGTATGGTTTCATTATAATGAATGCAATCCAAAGAAAGTTGTATCGGTTTTAAGAGAATGTTAATATGCAATAAATTTTGTTTTAAATTGCGAATAAGTAATTGTTAAGAATTGTGAATAAGTGAATAAGTAAGTTAAAAGCAAAATTCATATAAATCAACAAGCTATATAATATACTACCTTTAATTACTAAATCACGCAGGTATCACAATAATTTTAAGCTACAATTTCGTATGTTAGTTAGAAAAAAGAATTTAAAACTATAATGTCCCCATACTCTGATATTTATAATTGTGTACTCAAGGAAATTCTACAAATTATTTGTTAGAAGTGTAATTTATTTCCAAGTATATATATATATATATATATATATTCAAACTCCAGCATGAAATAATGATCTGGGAGGGAATAAAGTTGAAAGTTATGTAGCTACTAATAAAAATAAGTTTACATAAGGCCATTGAAAATCGGCTGTTCTAATATATATACTGGTTTATACTGTGAAACAAATGGTAGTGAAGCCTCCTTTCCGAGGGAGCTTATCGATCCGCCAAGTGAGTGTAGGTAGCGGATTCAAATCCTACCGTAACCTCTAAATTGTACTTATGATTTTCAACTTGAAAATGAATTACAAGCCTTCCTTAAAACAAACAGATAAGTGTGCATATGAAGATTGAAGTTGTCAGCACAGAATAATTCAAATACTTACAACGCTTTAGAGCGCTTTTTCATTACACGACACGATACCGACAGAATTGGAAGACAAATGGGTGAATGGCAATGTCGTTGCCGGATCGTTCAAGCAATTGTTTTTTCACTTGTCCGATATCGTTCGTCCGAGAAATAGAAATTCTTGTTCTTTCTATGTTTTGAGCTTGAGTGAGCAGTTGCTTGTGTTCTGTTGTGATTTTNATAAATATATATATATATATACAGAAAGAATATATAAAAGATGTATATAATATAAATTGGAATGTATATAAATTGATTAAAGTATTTGTATTTTATAAGATACATATCTATATTTTAAGAACTTTGTCTTAAAAAAAAGTGTTAAAATACATGAAAAGCTGAACTAAAAAAAAATCCAATGTGTAAGTCTTAAAATATTCCGTGCGAAGTAATTCGAAAGGAGCAATTTGAGGAGTAGGCGAGCGGAGCGAGAGAGGGCAGAAGCCCATTAGTATTACACCTAATGCACATATAGTATATATATATAATATAACACTAATGCACATATAGTCCCAAAAAATTTTAATTTTAATGCTTGTGTTGGCAAAAAAAAGTAGAAATATAAGTAAAATTATGCTTTAAGTGTGATAAAAATGAACATTTAAAAACAGTTTATACGAATTTTAATTTTGAGCTTCATTTTAGTTGTAATGATAATAAATAATTGACACTGGGGGAAATGCATATTAAGAACAAAGATAGGGCAAAAACATTACGCTAAATGATCCACTTAATTTTTTATGCTTACCTCTTGTATACACCCTCCATTTTTAAATATTGTGTTGTTTTGATCTTTTTTCTTTTTCTCCTCTTTTCCATTGGTTTTTATCTATTTTACGAGTTTATATTAGAATAAAGGATTTAAATCAAGCGTGTCTTCAAAAACTGAAATGTAAAAATTCTAATTGCAAGTTAATTCTAGAGATGTAATTGCCAGGTAGCAATGAAATGTATATAATTTAATCATATTATAAATGAATTAAACGATTATTTAAAATTATTAAAGATCTCACAGAATGTGTATTATTATTATCTCACAGAATGTATATTATGTGTATGCATTACTTGGTATCCGAAAAAACCATACAGAGCTAGAATAATATACTTTAGTATCCATTGAGTGAATGAAGCAATCCTAACGAAACTGCAAAAACAATTCTAGAGGCTGGTGAGCACAATTCTGCTCTATGGTTTATTTAAAAAAGTGAAAATTTAAATAATTTATAAAAATTTAGATTTAGTTTTTTTCCCCTCGAAAACAACAATTTGGGGAACACTACAGACGAACACTATACTCGAAAACTACAGCCTGCTGTATTTTGAACATCGAGTCATTAGAGAACCGAATTTTAAAATTATCATTCGCTGCTCAAAAGCCACAATGGTTTCAAAGAATTTTCAATTATTAGAATAAAGAAAAAGGAAAATAGAATAAAGAAAGAGAACGAAGAACAAAATGAAATTTCAACAGTCCATTTAACTATATGACAGACGTCTTGATCTTCTTAGCTATTATGTCGAACAAAAAACGCATCTTTAATGATGGTCTAAATTTACTATCCACATATTTCTTTTTCTAATGGTCCAGTAAATGTTGAAAAAATGACCTTAGTAAAAGATTATGGGTTCAGTTAAGTTTGAATGGCTTTAGAAATGATTCTTTTAAGAAGTAAATTGAAATGTTTCTGCAACAACCCGTTGTTGGCCAGGAGCTATAAGATTAAGGCTCTACGCTTTCGATACCAACGGTATAATTGTGTTAATATGGTCAGCACTGCGCACAGGTCGTTTATAGTTCTCAGACAAGCTGTTTCCTGTTGATGTGAAGCTGGGTGGGTTTCAAGTAGCCACCTGAGATCGAACCCCAGTTCTTTACAATGACAGTTCAGTGCCTTAACCACTGAGCCATCACGACTTAAAAAGAAGCGCTTTTCAGAAACACAGGTTTAAATTTTTAAATTAACTTTAAGGTAATTCTTTACTACACTGCACTACTTCCTTGATGTTTTGTTAGACGTGTTAGTAAATATGACGGAAGTTTTGTTTCTCCGTCAGTAGCCGCCAATAGTTGTATAGTGTAGTACATGAATGGTCATTTAGGCCATTAATGAATGAATTGAACAATTGAGTTTCCAGGAAATAATGTACAAATCGTTGAATGTAAATTTAGATTTTATTAAGCATAATTTGTGATTTAGATAATGGCCATTTCTTCATCAAAAAATAAGAAATCCCTTAAAGGGATGAAATCAGAATACTCTCTATTGAGAGATCATAAAGCCAGAACATCCTTTCTGACCGTTTTAAAAATTGAGACTAGGGAGGCCCCAAAGGGCTCCCAGCCTCCACAAATTTTGAAATTAAAAGTGAATATAATTATTCTCAACGGACAGAGAAAGTATGGGTAGGAGATCCAAAATTGGCGATTTATCCTAGCGAGCCATCACGACTTAAAAACAAGATCTTTTTCTAAGGTAATCTGTCAAAGTGCAAAAAAATTTGCTTGATTTCTCAAATAAGAACTATAAAACAAGAACTTTACTGGGAGAGCAGCGATAATTCTGTATGCTTAAAATAATGTAATGCAAGGAATTTTTATGTATCTAAATAATCAAGTTACTACAATTAAACTATCACCGTTTTTGTTGATAGAATCAATCATCAACTGACTTAAAAACTATCAGAATCGAATTACTTAAAATATCATTGCATTTTACGAAATTAACAAAAGGCAATTTATTTTTCTGTATCTAAATAATTGAGTCAATAAAAACAATTAAACAATCAACAAATTGGTTAATAGAATAAGATAAATAATCTTTTGAACTTTAACGATACGGAAACCATTACTTCGTACATTTTCTCGATAAATTGTGGAAAACAATTTATTCCACATTTAAACGGATTACCTTAGTTGATTTGCAGATTAGCTAAATATTGTGCATACTAACGGCTTCCTAAATTTAGCGGTGAATTATGCACATGTAGTAATATTTTACCAACAGAAACAATCAAACCAAGCAACCAAAACTCCTATGGTAGTTTTGGTTTTAGTCTAAACGCGTTTAGTTGCATCCGTTTTTAAGAGATTTAAAATAGAACATCTTATATAAAAGCTTATTTATATTAATTACTACTCTCACTAACCTAAACCTCAAAATATTTTGGACGAAGACTAAAATATTCTGATAATTAAATTCTGATTTGTAACACATTTTATTACGCGTAAATGGAAAACAATATATAGAAATGAATTGTTAAAATTTTAGTTCTATGAAATAATCTTTACTCTTATTTTTTAAGTAAGGAAACATTTAATATTTATTGTCAAATTATGAACACGATATTTTTCTGCAGCACCTGATACAACCTATCACAGAAAATAAATTAAATGTTAAATTTTAGACTTTTTCAGTAAAGATTCGAAACTCAGGAAGCCTTGCCGAAGCTTAAAATCCAATAATTGGATACTGCCCTTAAAAAGTTTAAGTTTCTTCGTCCAAGTTGTGACAAAGTGTAGTACTCTTTTTATACTTTTGTACTTGTTGTAGTTCCGAGCGAAAATTCTATCTGCTAACAATCTTCAACGAAGAAGCAAATTATTTTCTATTCGTAACTTTCAGTTGAAAATTTTTTCATATACAGCTGTCAAAGGTTTTTCTATTTTCATTAAATAAAAGATAACTTAAAGTAATAAATTCTTATCATCAACCAACTTTAATATAAAATCATCAACAAGCTTTAAATAAAATTTTGGTTAACTAAACTTAACATTTTCATTACTATTTTAATTATTTTTGCAATGTACGAAAAAATCGGATCAAACAGAATGAGTTTTGATCTAACGACTAGATGTTCTGTTGTTGTTGTTGTTAATTTACGTCGCACTAGAGCTGCACAATGGGCTATTGGCGATGGTCTGGGAAACATCCCGGAGTATGATCCGAAGACATGCCATCACAATTTTGATCTTCTGCGGAGGGGATGGCACCCCCGCTTCGGTAGCCCAACGACCTGTGCGTGAAGTCGAGCACTTTACGGTAGCACAGTTTAACGAGGACCAATACCGCACACCCTCGGTCCCTACGCAGACTGATCTAAGTGGGTCACCCACCCGCACACTGACCGTAGCCAGTGATGCTTGACTTCGGTGATCTGCTGGGAACCGTGTCTTAACGATCAGTCCACTGCGGGACTAGATGTTCTGGGACTTAATCATAATGTGTCGAGGGAATGACCCCAAATATGTTAATTAGTGCAGACGATATTTTAAGTTGCGAAATCAGAAACGAAATCGTATTTTCTCTGAATAAATATATCATATTTTCGACGGATTCAGATTTATGACTCCCAAAATATAAGGGGTAGCCCCAATCTGTGAAATATAGTCTGGATTGCTTAGCTAAAATAGTGTCCCAAAGTTTAGATACTTAAATGAAAATTTTACTTTTTGCTTATTTCTTCATATTTCGAGAACTTCTTAAGCGAAATCAAAACTTTCTTACACATAATTATAATAATACGATTATAAAAAAATCGTATTATTTAAATTTGATTTCTCAAAAAATATTAAACCGATTTCGCACAAAGTTGTATTTCGTCATGTAAAATTATGTTCTTTAAATTTTTGTAAAAATCAATACCTTACAATTAAAATAATTATTAAAATAGTAAATATTTACTAAAAGTTATTTTCGCACATGGAAATATACTTAAATATTTTAATTTAGTTAGCATATTTAAGGTCACCCTTTCGAACCATTGAGATTGAGTCTTAGAGCGTGAAGATTCAACCATTAGATAAAAAGCTATTTAAGATGGTACGTTTATTTGTGCATAAAGTTAGCTGCAAGTAATATTTCTCATATTCCTCAACAATTGTCTGAAAATATTTTTCTGTTACGACACCCATATTTTCAAATGTTTTTTACTACTTGGTATATTTGTTGATAAAATTCCTTTTCCATCAAGTAATGAAGTAATGGGTTTATATTATATATATATATAAAGCAAAATAAAAACAAAAACACACGAAGAAAATTAAGAAAAACAATAAGTACACTAAGTGAAAACAATAACTAGTTACGCTCAATTTACGCTTTTGTTTTCATATTTTGCTTTGGCTATATTGATACAGTATCAGAAAGCACTCTTTTTTGCGGATATAATCGTGTGGGCTGATGGAAAGATTATATCTTTTATTTTCCAGATTTTTCAAAAAAAAATTATCCTCCCCCTCCCCCCCCAGTTGTCTGTTATTTTTTCTACTTATTATTTTTCTTCTCCCCCCTTTTTTTCCATATTTCTGTAATTTTCTTTTGTTTTATCTTCATTTTGAAAGACACGACAGTCTCGATCCATATCATGGCATTATTATGTAAAGCTGTCTGAGCCATATAAATTAAATTATCTCTTACGTGAAAACATTACATGATGCCACTGATCTTTCCCTATTAGATAATATTTGGCCCTATTCATTTACCTCTACTATGGAGCGCTTTTGACATGGGCTACTGTTCATGCCGTTGTGTGATAAGAGACCGAATTTATTTTGTGACAGGAATATTATTCTCTTAGACCAGTTATCTAAAGAAAATACCACACGTGAGATTCTACGTACACCTCTTTCCTGTCTCGAGATCATTTTTTGGATGCATACCTCTTTTTTTATGTACTGGTATGCATTACCGTGCTTCAGAAAATTAGATAGCTTCATTTGCTTAGACATTTGTATATTTGAAAGTCCTCGTTCTTTAAAAGCTGTTATCTGGCCTTTCTCAATCTTTGATAGACGAGTTCCTCTTTGAATAAAATCCAACCTTTTAAAGCCCGCACGAGAATCAGATGGCAAACATCGATATTTTTACCTTCATGGTATCGTAAATCTGTTTATCTATGGAATCTGGAATATCGGGAGTTACTCCTGTCATTTAAAACAAATACATTTCATTTTATAGGTAATAATAATGTAATTCATAATTAATTATTTGAATACCGCTCATTCAATTAAAAGATTTTCAAGCTGCAAAAATGTATTTATTGAGTATTTTCTTAAATTATCTTAATAACATGGCACACCATTAATGTTGATATCATTTCAGTTTTGCTCAATTCTAAAATTAAATCAAGTGAAAACCATTTGAATAAGTTAGAAACCAAAGAAGAAAAAATCTACGACAGTGCTGGTAAGCAAAACTAGAAACTAGCTACTCAAATGTGCTCTATAGTATTTTGCAAAAATGTTTTTCTTTATACTTTGAATATCTAGTAAAATATGTTTATTCCGTTGCATTTTTCTTACAATTTAAATTCGATAAATTTTTTTTCAATTCCACTGCTTGGAACAAAACTTAAGAATTTGACGGATGACCTCAGGCAACTTTCATACACAAACTGCTCCTTCGTTGAAATATCTCATTAGTTTTCTACTGCAGAAAGTTTAAAGCAATTTCTCGAACAATGCTTTAAACTAGATGGAGTTTCAAGCTCTGACTATCATTTATTCTTTTTTTAATAAAGTTACTGAACTTTAAAAAGTTATAAGTTTTATATATAAATAATAAAATAAAAGCTAAAGCTACTATATAACACCTAGAAAACTACACATATTTTATAGCTATAAACTTGATTTTTTTAAACTAAAAATAAATGAAATACAAGTATTTTTTAGAAATGAAAATTATTTTTAATGCTAAATCAACAAGTTACAGGAATTTTATATCTATCTCTCTATATCTATCTATATCTATCTATCTATCTCTGGTCAAAATAATCGAGCCTTTTGGTGTTTTTATAGAGCCAGACACACAGTAAACTTTAACATATTCTGGTAGTTTTTACTATACATTTTTTTCACAGTAGAGAACAAAAAAAGCAAGTATAAAATTGAGCTGATACCTTCGTTAAAACACATTAACAACTGTGTTTTTAAATATTATTTTTGCAACCCCATTGCATTAATCTCACTTCTTTTGACATCATTCGTAATTTTTGATGTATTATTTTGACTTATTCGTAATTATCCAATGTTACATCCCTAACTATTAAATTTTTCTATCCTAAAATCAATATGAAAAAGAGTAGCCAATCATTTTATTCTATTTCATGCATGGCTATATGTTTTTCTTCTCCATTTACTTCCGTAAACACTTAACAACGAGATGACACTGTCTGGAAACTGTTAGAAGAAGAGCACGCAATATGAAAATTAGTACTGAATTCAGTCACAAAGCTGAATAAAAAACTATTCTGAATACAGAGTAGTTTTTAAAAAGAAGCATAACGATATGATTTCGTGTGGAATACAGTGATTATGAATGAAAGGGGAAGAGAGTTTTTTGACACAGGATTTAATGGTTTAAGGTGTGATTGTTCAAGCAACCTAGCAGCCTTTGCCAGAGGATTGAACTGTGGAAAATGATTTCAGTAGAAACATGTAAATCGTTCCCATTTAAAATCATTTACTTTCCAATTGATTTATTTTAGATGAAAAAATTAGGAAGTTTATTCTTCACTTTTGAATTGAAATCATTTGTTTTTTTTTTCCATTTAATTAGAAAATGTCTGTTTCATGTTAAACAGTCAATATATATTAATTTTTGACAACAAAAGGGTTCACTATTTGAGTTAAATTTGAACGTTTTGAAAATAAAATCCCGTTTGAAGGTATAAAAGCAATAATATTTATGTTTAAAATTGTATATGACGGTTAAATATTTTTTTATTTTATTGAAATCGTTGAACAGCCAGCCCAATTTTATGGGTTTACGACTACTAATGCTCAACTCCGTAGCCTTGTAATTTTGAGCCCAATCCAGAAGACAAGAGAACTCCAGAATCCAGTATTGGGAGAAATTTGCCTTCGTGGAGGGCTTTTTTATGGAGATAACCCGCATTTGCGTTACGTGGAGAGGAAGACCACGAGAACGTCCCACGGTTAGCGACTTGCAAGAGGACTCTAACCCATGATCGGTCTACCACTGAGGTTATTTCACGGCAGCACTGCGGTCGGTGCAAACCAAATGCGGAATTCGTATCGACTGGGATTCGAACCCGGTTCGCCTCATTGGAAGGCAAATGCTCTATCCCCTAAGTCATCGCTGCTCAAAATGTTTAATTACCTATATTTCCCGGCGCATTTGTTTCCAGCATGCGTTTTAATCTAATAATTTAAATTATAAACGCAGTGAGCTTTAATAAGACATTTAATTTTTTTAGGAGATTTAGTTTTCTATTTTGGAAACAATTTTGAAACCATGCTGTTTCCCTAGCAGCAAATGTATTATTTCCAAGGCAGCAAATAAGAATGATATTTTCAAGATAGCAAATTTAAAATATTTTCTTTTTATAAATATGATAAAAAGTTCTCTTTTTTTAATATCTTTAACTATTTTCATAATTTACGGATACTGAAGCACCTCAAAGAATATTAAGATTATTTATTCGTTTGTCTGATTTGACTACTGTAAATCTTAAAGATATTTAACACTTGCAATTCTATAAGAATCATTTTAATGTCTTAGGCTGAACGAAAGTGCCATAAGAAATTTGGCACGTCAAGAATGATTATAAGCTGGATCAAGAAAAGAATTGATGGAGTCAAAACTCGCGGTGCGTTAAAAACCTTTCAAAGCACAGCTGGTGGGTATGTTAGTAATTCCTCAAGATGATAAATTATAGTTCAGCCTTCTTCAATAAGACAAAGAAGAGTTGGAGTTACCAAACAGCAAAAAGATGCCCTCTAGGTGCCCACCAGTTGGTGGGAAACCCACAAGAAGAGAAAGAAATCTAACTGAAAATGTGCGAAAAAATGAAGGAAGCGCAAATTTGCATTTATGAAATTTGTTAAATCAAAATGAAATTTGTCATCAAAACCACTTTCATAGCCAGATAAAGCTTACAGGTGTTACAAATAATCGCATTTTTCAGCTCTTTTCAGTGTCCTATGTAAATAAATTGGGTTTCAATGTTTTTAATTCAGACTCTTTCAATAGTGATTTGCCATATTTCAATAGTATTTTTGTTTCTCCTGATTTGAATATTTTTTTCAAAATCCTTAATATTTTTTTATTTTTCTGCTTTTTATAATAATCTGTAGATACAAATTACGTGTGATCGTTACGGAAAACCCTGTATGCAATATAAGTAAATAAAATGTATATTTTTAAAAAGGTTAATTTTCTGTTTATTGAATTTATTATTCTACTATAAAGTATTTATGACATCCGTAATAAATGGTTTATTTACGGACATCTATTTCGATAGAATATAAGGGAATTAAATCAATTTTGCATGAAGATTTTGTTAACATGTCTCTCATAGCAAAAAAAGTAATTCAAAAGATATTATTTTACAATAAATGTTTCTAGTAATGAAATGCTTTATAACTTAAACTTTTTACTGAGTTAAAAGTTTTTTAATTTGTTTCAAGAGTCAGGTTAACTCCAGGTTCTGATTTTGAACTGATAAAACAAGAAATAAAAACTCACATAATAACTTCAAATTGATTTCCAAATTTTCTTTTAATCAATTCTCATTAAATCAGATAAAATTAGATATTATTTATATAAAATCGGATATAATTAAAGACTTAGATTATATTTCAGGGGAAATTAAAATTAAATCATTTAAAATTAGTGACATAAGTTATTAAAGAAAATCTTTACGTTCAGACATTTTTTCCTCTCTAGATCAATTTCAAATATCTCTAATGAATTTCCGATAACTTTAAAATTTGAAAAATAGAAATTATTTCATTTGTAAGAGATTATTACATTAAAAGGAAATAACAGGGAATACTTATTGTTTTAGTATGCTTTTGTAAATTTCCTAAAAAAACTTTGTAAAAAATCTTCATAAAAAGGTTTACATTTTTCTTTTATGAAGATGTATTAAATAGAGAACATCTATAAACTTAAATAGGTAATGTTTTTCCTTTTTCTTACAATAAATGTTAAATATAATTAACTCCTTAAAATTTTGTTACAATAAAACATGTCATTAAAATATTGAATTATTTTTACTTATTGTCTTATTAATAAAAAAAAATTTAAGAAATAATTATAGCTTGATTCAATTTAAAATCATGGCGACATATATAACATATATAAACTTTAAAATAACTTACATATAAGCTTTTTTCTTACATTCAGGTAAAAAAAAATGTTCTTGAAAAAACTATGTAATTTCATTTATATTCTAAAAAAAGATCGAACGAATAACCTATTTTTTTAAAAAAAAGTAATTAAAATTTATTGACGAAATGAATAACTGCTTAAGTGTTTAATTTATTCACTTTATTTTATTTAATTCATCAAAAATTACTGACCAGAAGAAAACGAAGATCGAATTGCGATTTAGGTTAATGTAATTTTCTTCTTCCACCACAGTTACGCGTTATTATCGCCAATTCCAGCTGCGATTGCCAAGTGTCTTATCCCGGATAGGATCTGCTTATACGCTGATGTTCATGGCTTCCTATCCTATTTTCATCCTGATTATCTTATCTACCCTGACTCTCCTAGATGTTTGTCACAACAGATACGCGATTTCCTGTTATTTATAGCGTTTTTAAGCTTCGTTTGTATAAAAAATAAGCTAAAAATGTCATTTTAAAATTTGTGTCATTAGGAGCAAAATTAATTTCAGATTTAAAATCCTCACACCCAAATTTGTGAAAATGCAGCAAAAAAATTTGTTCCTCAGTTTAATACTGACATTTCCATATTTAAATAAGCCCAAATAATGTTGGATTAACTTTCATAATTGTAAGAAATTAGATGACAAACACACACTTTCATTTTCCGGAAAAGGCAAGCTTTCTTTCTTTTAGTATTTTGCATAATTTCCATAATCAGTATAGACCATTTGGGCGTCGAAAGACAAATCTTAGACGGAAAAAATAACAGCTAAACATGACAGTTAGAAAAATTTCATTCTATTCATAAAAAAATACCTTTCCTTTTTATAAATGAATGCTTTTCTAAAAAAAAAAAAAAAAACTTAAATATCTGTCTCATTATAGCTAGAAAATATGACCTTAAAATTAATGACGCCACTAACTATTTATTTTCTTCACGTATTTTTGAAATGTAATTAGACTTATTCCTATTGAAGTAAATCAGATGAAAATTAAATTTCAATTAAATTTACTCAATTTTAATTGTCATTGACAAAATTTGAAATAAAGGACGATGCTAGTAATGTTGAAATTACGCATTTCCAAATATAGTTTTTTTTTAAAGGTATCACGCTTATTATCAAATTTGTTACGGTACTGATAAAGATCTTTTACTGGCATCGGACTGGTAAATGAAATTTTTGCAGGTTAATATTAGCATACACTGGACCTGATGTCGACTTAAGTTTTTTTAGAAAAATACAAGGAAAACTTGTTCACTGTTGAATGAATTTGAATTAAATTCCCATCAAAGGAAACTCTGCATCATTAGCTTTTGGCGGCAGATATGTTTTGGACATGTTTTGAATAAAATCACTGTTATTTGAATAAAGAAAGAAAAATATGAGTTGGGTAATCAAAAGGTGGTATTGATAAAAGTGAAAGAAAATAAGAGATAGTAGAGCATATGGGAATGGTTGGGTATCGTACACTATAATAAAAGGAGCAAAATACGTCAGAAAGGCTTCGAAAAAAATAATAGTTGAATTTGACAATCCTGTATATTCTGCATATAATCATTTTTAGGCAAATGCAGTCTCATAACTGATGTGGAGGGAGAAATATATGAGAAAGATTTTCATTAGCTGCCAGCAAGACTCGAACCAAGGAATTTTGAAATCGTAGTAGGATGCTTTAACCACAATAGTAGAATGCTGAACAAAGCTTTTCAATTTGAAAAAAATATGGTCGAAATATCTTAGCTGATAGATCGTAATTTTAATTTCCTTTTTCTGCTTAGTTCGCTTTATCTTAAATACGTTTAAGCGAATCGAATGTATGCTATGATGTGACATTGCAGCTGTGACCATATACAGAAACTTCCTGGATTGAGTTGTACAATTATGGGGATTAGAACTTCCTACAACAAATACAAAGATCATTGTTACAAATCCTACAGGTGGCCATCGAACATCTTTCTCACACATTTCTTCCCCCCCCCCACATCACTTTTGAGACTATGCATTTTGTTCAAAAATGAGTATATGCTGTTTCAATTTCGAATACTTGGGATTTTCAAATTTGATTATTATTTGTTTTGGAGCTATTCTCACATATATTTTTTCTCTAATATGAGAAATCTTGTTTTACAGAAAACAAAAACAATCACAAGAAATAACACAGTACTGGATACTGGGTATGAAAAAGTATGATATAAATCTTATGAAGGAAGCATATTCTTTAAGCTACGAAAGCAGTGCGTTAAAATAATTCCATAAGATGCTACAAAAATCTAAAGAATATTAACACTGTAATGAAATTAAACGAAAAACAAAACTACTCTGACCAGAAAGAAACTAAGTACTTGTTACAAAGAAAGTAAATATTAGAATGCATTGGTAAAACTAAAATTAGCGAAGCAAAGAAATTATTAATATAGTTAGAAAAGATTGGAGAAATTGATTGATCAAGTAGCGCAATTTCACAAGGGTTAGGTTAAAATTTTTGCTTCGAAAAACGATTTTGAAATTTCTGAATTTTCCACCTGAAAAAAAAAAGAATCTAATAGAGTTAGTTTCTTTGAAAGCAATTTCAAGAGAAATATGAAGAATTGCCAAATCGTCATCCTACAATATAAAAATAGGAGGAATAAGATAAAGAAGTTTGAAGAATTTGTTGTGTGTCTATCACTGCAGTTATTTAATTCCAATTCACTAGTATTTAAGGCATGTTAACTCAATTCTAAGTTTAGGTTCCTTTTCGTAGATGAAGGTTTATAACACTCGCCTCACAAGTTCTCTCGGGAAGAAAATGGACAATTCAGAAAAAGTTTGAATATTTGAAATTAATCAAGAGTAAAAAGATTGTATAAGTGATAATATGAAGTTAACAAGTAAATGTCTAGTTAAATGGATGAAATGTTAAGAAATGAGTAAATGAATCAATAAACTTCATTTTCAAAAACATAGCTCTTATTAGGAATAAAGCATCTAATTCAACGTTCAAAAATATTAGATAAATATAAAATAACCAAAATTATTCCGACGAAGCAAATGAAGAAAATCTTCAGGTTTACATTAATTTAAAATTATAAAATGATAGGATATGTCTAAGTAGCCAGTGTAAAACTTACTTAGAGTCTTCAAATAACCTTGTAACCAGCTAGAATTTTCGTAACTATTCTTAGATTATAAATAACGAATTTTAAAGTAGACAAGCTAAAAAAATATCTACATAAAATTGCTTGCACCTTAAATTTTAGATGTGGAAGCTTATCACGTGATACAGTATCCAATAATAAGACATAGTTTTAGATAACTTTTGATGAAATATTTTAACTTCGTAGACACTTAAATGATGACACCTGATGTCATTATGACACCTGCCGTAATTTATCAAAATTCAAAGGATTAAATGGGCAGGCCACATTGTGAGAATGGAGGATAGCAGGACAACCAAAATGTCTTCAGTGCCAGGCCAACAAGTACAAGAAAAAGAGGACGACCAAACCTAAGATTTTTCGACTGCCTTGAAAAGGACCTACAAGTTTTAAAGATAATAAACTGGAGAACCTTGCCTAAGGGAAGAATGCCTTGGCATAGGCTTGTTGAGAAGGCCAGGGCCCAACCTGGGCTGTCGTGCCAATGAGAAGAAGAAGAAGACATTTAAATTCTGTATTTATATTGCAGTTGTGTAGGTAGGAAAATTGACCAATCCACGAAATCAAAAAATAAAAAAAGAAACAAATCTATTGGTTACCTAAAAATCTAAATCTTATTCATAATTAAATCTAGCAATCAAAATTTTTACGAAATCACTCAAAATGTCTATTCTTATTAAAATAACAAGATTAAAGAAAACCGTGAAATAGGTAGTTTGCAGAGTAGCAGCGCTCTCAAGTTGGTTAATCCTGACAACAATTAAAAAAAGAAAAAAAAAACTTCATCAAATTCAAAAGTGAATTTTTGGGTTACTCTATTTGGGTTCGTAGCTATTGTAAATAACGGTGAAATAATATCCTCACTTTAAACAGACGCAATGTATCTTTATTTTATAAAAAAATTACCAATATAACATCACGAAATAAAGTAAAAGCATTTCAAGTACTCAAGACTATAAATTGAACTTCAATTTCTCGAATGAATAATGTAATTTGGGTGTGGTTTTGTTATAATAATAATGATGGTGTATTTTTCTTTTTGAACAATGACTTTTCAATAGCTATTCTGAAATTAAACCGATACATCAAGCTCATCTGAACTTAATAGCTATTTCCGTCGTATTAGGTGTGATAAATGTAACGAACCATTGTAATAGTTTTAGATATAACTATTTAGTCTATTTGCTTTCTGACATATTTCACAAAATGTAACACATGTTTTTATTAATCACTCATAATTTTTTGATACAACTAAAATAATTTTTTATAATAGTCAAATGGTAATAAAAAAGGTCCCCCAAAACTTTCTTAAATCTTATGAAACGAAAAGAGTAAAGCAAATGAATGTAACAATTGAGATTTGTTAGAAAAGCTATTTATCATATATAAATCCATTATATGGATTATAAAGGAGAAAAAACTTTGAAAATAAAGTGGATTCATTTATAAATTATAAATTAAGTAAATAATCAATTAAAGAAAAAATATGCGTCAGTGCTATTATATAATTTAGTGTTTTTATTATTAAAAATTCCAGTTAGATGTCCAGCCAGTTTTAAATTTTGAATAGTGACGAAATTTATAATAATTCTAAAAACATTGCTTACCTCATTGTATTTTTCTGCTTTAATTGAATTCTTTCCAAAATAGAGTTTTAAATTTTTCTGAGGTCTTTAACTGTTTTTCAATCAATTACATTTTATATATATTTCTTTCAGAAGCACTCAGTTATTTGAAACAAATTAAATATTTATGAAATGTTAATTTGATTGCTTTTTTAAAATATATAGCATTGCTTATGTGCCAATTACCAAAATGATTTCTTTTTTTTCAATTGGGAAAGTACTGAATTTTCTGTTAAAAGCGTTGAATTGAGCAGAAAGATTCTAATTTGTATTACGGGATGCTTTTAATATGTAAAGAATTAATGCAATAATATTTTGAAAACTTTCAAAAGTTGCTCTATCCTTTTATCTGCATATGGTTAGACGAATCTTTACTTATTTTCTCAGTCGCAGACTTGCTGCCCTCGACTGAGCAAATTTGTAAACGTGCTTCTATTCTTACATGTATTATTAGTAGTACACTAGGTTTAGCTGTTAAAAATCTTATAAATAAGGTATTCAGGGTAATGTAAAGATGTTCTCTTACACTAGGATGCTAGGACCGAAGAGGCTAAAGCTTAAAAAGTTTGAACAGTACCAATTATATTAAAAAAATTAAATGATACTTCAAAAACTGGAAACAGAAAGAATTAAGATAATTCCATGTCTTATTTGAGAAAAAAATAAGAGTCTACTGATAAAAGTTGAAACGTAATGAACTTCTCTTATCATGTTTTGTGGTTAAAAGCACTGATTTGATTCCTTTTAATGCTTAATGATTATTTTTAAGATTATTCTCATCATTAAAACAAGAACAAAAAGAAAATTTGTGCTTTCTTTTCTTAGTTAAGCCTTCAAAAATTTAAATAATTTCTCAGCACGGTCAAAATTTAAAAGATTGAGCTTATTACAATTAATTGGTTGAATGAAGCAAAACAATAAAATCAGTTCATTTTGCCGATTCAATTATAAAAGCATTTTATTTATACTTCGAACCAGTGTTGAAATATATCAGCATATTTAAATCAGCAATCATTGATTTCAATCACTATAAAAAGAATACCAACTTATTTGATTTAAACCAACATATTACATTGAAATGCTAAACATATAAGCATTTAACATAATAGATTATCTAATCACAATTGTTTATAAATTGATAGATTTGGAGTAATCTGTTTGTATGCACTATACTATCATTGTTGTGAATTGTATAAGTTGATTCAAATCAACTAATTGCAGCAAATTAATTCATCATGAAACATTAAGGGATCTTACTAGATTAAAATCTGCATTTGCTTCAAAAAATACAAATTGGAGATAGCAGTCAACATGTTTCAAGCGCTTAAACATAGTTGCCCACTTTCAAACTGATTTTCCGTTTTTTGTTCGCAACTTTACGTTTTATATTTAAAATCGCTCTTATTTCTTCTCCTCTTCACGTCTGGAAAGTCTTGAAAATGGGTGTCTTTATTTGAGCGCTTAAAACATGTCAACTGTTATTTCCAATTGGCGTATTTTTTTAAAGCGAAGGCTCCAGTAATAAACGAATCCTTTTTTACCGTAAAATATTACACCGTAATTTTTAACTTAATACTTATTTAATTAGAGTGATTAAGAGATTTCTCGACAATTAGTAAAAATACGGTATGCCAGAGTTTTTGTTCCGTAACATGCTCTGATAAAAACTTCCGGCAAGCTGAGTGCCAGTACTTTTTACCCTAATATGATCCGAAATTTTTTACAGTTTATTGTGTTACATAAATTAGACATACAAACTCAATATGCCAAATGATTATTATTTATAACTCTTGTAAAGCATTAGACATGTCTTCTTATTGCGAAATATGCTTCTTTAATTACAAATACGTTAAAAAAATTCTACAGTACTCAATAAATTAGACGTACAAGCTAACTGTGTCAACTAATCCCAAAGAACTATTCAATTATTATTGTCATATATAAACTATATAAAAACATTTATAAAAGAAACTTTTTCAAATATTACAAATATTCTTTTCATTAACATACATGTACACCACGTCAGTTTGATCCACAATATTGTTCTAGACAGGGTAACACTATAATAAAGTTATGGGGAAAATTTGTCTAGCAAAAAATAATAATAATCAATAAATATTCATCAGGAGGGAAAAAGAAAAATTGTGAAGAACAAACAATGTCCTGGGCAAAACAATTCTTGACATTATCAAGCTGAGCATCAGCCTGGAAAATACAATCTTTCAGCTTTCTACCACTACCCATGTCGAGAGAATATTTTATTTTTGATTGCTATTTACAGTAAGAAAACTTTTTTGATTATTTTACTGCTGTCTATAACGAAATAATAAATATTATTTTTCTAAAGATAAAGCGTACGATAAACTTTTTTGAAATTTTATGCTTATTAAGTCTGTACATTATTTTTACTAAGAAATTTAATAAAATAAAATTTATAAATACAAAAGGCTGTAATGTTTCTTTCTAATATTTATTTTCAATGGATACTGAAAATAAATTATATTTCGCTCAAACAATAACATAATTTAAGAAAATTAAGAAAATAATTCAAAATAATTAAAGCAATTAAAAACAATACTTCCAGTGGAAAAACGAGCTACGCAGCTGAAAATCCAAAAGGAGTTGAAACAAAAGAAGCAATGAAAAATGAAAAAATGAATATTATGAAAAAATACTTCTTGTAGTAACTAATCTTTCAAAATATATATTAACAAATAAAAACTACATAATTTTAGATTAACCCAGTAGCGGTTTAGCCAAATTATTAAATAAGTATAGATTTACATTTTCATCTTCCAAAATACCAAAATTGCCAAAATATTGCTTTTTTATCATCACACAATAGTTTTTTCTTAAAAATCAAGCTACTACTACACCACTATAAATACTGTTACAGTAGTAGTTAAAAAATAAAACAAAAGTTAAAGTAAATTAAAAATAAAGTTAATGTAGCACAAAAATTAAAAAGTAGTTTAAAGATTTAAAAAAACTCACAAAACCCATTCGTATATAATCACTGTATTGCAAAATAATCCGGATATAATTGCAATATAAAGTACTGGTACTTTGGGGCATCATCTGTAAAATCCATTTTACCGTAAAATATTATACCGTAACTTTTACAGAAATATTTATTTAATTAGAGTGATTCAGGGATTTTATGGTAATTATTACTATAAAAACTAAGGAATATCATACTTTTTGTTTCGTAACATAAGTAAACACACATTCTATAAAAACAGAATGTGTGCTAATATTTTTTCACCGTAATTTGATCTGTAATTTTTTACTGAGTAGTCTTTTATTATTATGAAAATCAATATAAAATTAATTTAGTTAATTACTTATTCATTTAAGAGCGTGATAAAATCAAACCTTTTATTTTAGTGAATTTATATGTAACTAAATCACTAATAATGTTGTAATCTCCAATGTATTACAAACCAAATAAACAGTTGAATTAAATGCTTAGAGTACCAAACAGAGTAAACAACAGAGATTTTATATTTGATAATGTAAAGGCTTTCTTGATTCAAAAATTAAAATTTGACTTGTTTCGAGCACTCAGATATGGAACCTATCCTAAAAATATGCCGGACATAAATGAGGAAAATCAAAACTAACAGCTAAAATATTAAGTAATTAAAGTAGTTTTCTGTCCTTATGACGAAGTTGAAGTCTCTAAAAAGAACTTTTGCTGCATCGTGCAAATCAGACGAACTCTAAAATTCAGATTCAAAGGAGCACGATACACTGTTAAAATTTTCATTCTGAAATTATGGTAAAATAACTGGCAGCTGTCTGTCCATCCGATTAACCGTAAAGCTTACAGTAAAGAACATTTTTTTCCTTTATGGTTTTGAAACCATTTACCAAAAGTATGGTTATAAAACCATGAATACAAAACTATATGGTTTTTTAACCATTTACAAATAGCATTTTACAAAAATAAAATAATTATTTAACTAGACATACTAACACGGCTTTTCGTAAGGTAATGAGCATTGGAGAGTGCTATAAATTCTTCACGAGTTGAAGGGAATGGGGAAGGTGTCAACACTAGGACTCGAACTCGAGTTCTGTCGGTCATGAGATTGACAGATAAGCCCGCTCGGCTAGGATATGTACACAGTATCTTCTTTAGGTGATTCTAGTTGGTGGGATAAAATTCTGGTTATTTTACTGTATTAGGTGAAAGCAGGTAATAAACAGTTTGTCTCAAACTCAACAGTTTGATTACCATTTTATTTATGGTTATTTGACTGTTTTTATTAAATATGGTAAAATAACCATTCAATAAATTGTTATTTAACTATTTTTTCAAAGAAATTTCTAACAGTGCAGATATATCCATCATCAAAAATTCGATGAATTATCTACTGCTGCACATTTCTGGATTCTTGTACATAAATTTAATTTCGAAAATACAAATATTATTTCCGGCTCTGTAAGGCATCATCTCATCTCGATACTCTGTATGATTCTTGTTTCATTCATATGAAAGCAGATTCCCTATTTAGTTACATGTCTCTTCACCACCTCTCAATGAAGCTTGAAGTTGCATAATACTTTGTCTTTCTTGTTTATCGCGTTTTTTAGCTTCGTTTTAATCTTACTTATTATTTTGTTGACTGCTATATATCGTGTGTTTCTAATCTCTTATTTTCCCTCTTTCACTTCCGGTAAATCTTGAAAATGGATGCCTGCTTTTTAGCACTTGAAATATACTGATGTTTTTTCCTCGTCATAAATTTTGAAGCAAAAGAAGTTTTTATATTATTAAGTGAGTCTTTCCGCTTCAGTTCTTTGCATGGTAAAAAAATTCTTATAAAATTAATGTTCCATTTCATAATGATATGTTACTCTTCCAACAGGTAGCACCACCCCGACTCATTAACTTACATTTAGAAGTAATTCCAAAAGAGAAAAGTTAAATTTAACCGAATGAATGACTTTTGTGCCATGCTCTTAGGTATCATGTTAAATTACCAAAATTTACCTCATTTACTACTAATTATATGGGGAAGACCGAATTTGGAATTTACCAAAATATCCACCTAAACGCTACGGGAAAAATTATCGGGATTTCGGTATTCCCATACAACCAGAAACACAGTAAATTTTACAATTTTCTGGTAGTCTTGACCATATTTATTTTCTCATTGTAGGACTATTCCTTTAAAGATTTTAGCAATTAATATTTAACATATATCCTAAAACTAATTGACCACTGGCCATGTTTTTTATTAGATGAAAGTGGGAATGCTTAGTGATTTGCAAATGAATGGGAAACGAAAAATTACGAGTTAACTAACTCACGAATAAAAACCTTGTTACTAAAGAAATTAAAATAAACTTAAAAAATTAAACCTCTACAAAAACATTGAATAATTCTTTTCAAGCTGAAGGATTAGTTTTAGTTCCCGGAAAGAGCAATATTTTTATAGCGACAAGGTTCACTTCGAAACTAAACTAAGCTTTTGCTGTTTGTTTCGAGTCAAAATTTATTTTTAAAACTGGGATAGGAGGAGTAAGGATAGAGATCTTTAATGAAACAAAAATAAAATGAAATAAAACATCTAACAGGATGAGTTCAAAAAGATTTATTCTATTCTCGTATAAACTTAGTTCAACTCCAGAAGATTATGTTCTGTTGTCTTAGGAACTTTTTTGTCAAAGAAATAACTGAATTATGTTCGTCCTTAACCTAGAAATTTTTAGTTGTTGGCAATTCAACGAATAAGTTTTAAGCAACATTTTCATTTTTGCGCAGTTCAAAAATAATATTGTGCATTTAGAAGTTTTATTTTAATAAACTGTAAAAAATTCCAGATCAAAGTATGGTAAAAAACTCCAGAACTTAAGATGTCAGTACTTTTTACCGTAAAATTAGATTTTACCTTGAAACTTTACGGAACAATAAATCTGATATACCGTAAATTTTACAGTAATATTTACTGAGAAGTCACTGCATCTCCTTAATTAAGAATATTACTGTAATAATTACGGTATGTAATTCACGGAGGAAAAATTTTACAGTAAAATGGGTTTTAAGAATATTATGCTCAGGTTGCCAGTATTTTTCAGTAGCTGTCAGTATATTTCATATGGTATTGTTTACTGTGTAGTCACAAATTTTATATAACAAAATTAAATATTGTGTATACAGTTTAGTAAATTGGACATTACAATTTAAAAATAAAATTGAATTTGGTTAGTTCACAATATAGAAGTTTGATGTGAATATATTGATCAAAAAGCAACTTCAAAAGCAATCCCTGAAACAACAAAAGTAATCTCAGAAATTTTAACTCCTGGCAAAAGCTCATTTTTCAACAATCAAATGTGCGAAGGTTCATATTTTTTACTTTTCAACACCTGAATAACAGACCACTCTAAGTAAATGAGTTTTTTAGTTTTATATATTTCTGTTAGTTGTAACCCTAACATTCCATAATAGTAATGCAGTCAAAAGTTTGTAGCAATTTTCTTTGTCGTTTGATGTAACAGCCATCTATAAAATTCCATTTTAACAGGAAGAAACTACAAACAACGCATGATATTATGAGCAAGTGCAAAACATTTAAAAGATGTAAGAAAACAATCAAATCAAGAAGTAATACATAATGCATCGCTAGGAACAAAACGTAAAAAAAAGAATCATTTTGAATAGCTCTTGATCTAACGCCCAGATTTTCACATCCTAGGACTCAATCTTATTGGTTCGAGAGTATGACCTCAAATAAGCTAATCAACACGGATATTTTAAGTTACGAAATCAAACACAAAAATATACTTCTCTGAATAAATATACCCTAAATATAAGAAGCAGCAGCAATATGGGAAATAAGGTCTTAATAGTTTGGTCAGGAGTGAAGTCAAAAGCTTGGATCCTTTGTTGTTGTTGTTGACGTATGCCAATTAGGCAGAGGGGTTACAATTGTTCTTGTTTTTCAGTGGCGCCATCTATGGCCAAGAATTCGACTTCTGCCACACTCCTACGTCACACCCGTTTATAGGGCGGACCCATTCATTCATCCACAGATTGTAATTTAGACCTGAATCAGAGAACGAGCAATCTCCAATCCAGTACCCCCAGAGGTATTGATTTGTTATGGGAACATGGAGGACTTTGAGACTCGACAGATTTAACGTGAATCAGTCACCATTTACTACACGGGGAGTCTTCGGCTGGCAGGATCGAACCCACGACCTCTTGGACATGGGTCCAGTGCCCTACCAACAAGGCTATCCCATCCCTTAGATTCTTTAATTCTACTTTTACTTTTTACGTATTTCACCATATCTCGAGTGTTTCGTAAGAAACTCGAAATTTTCTTGCACACAATTATAAAATTTATTTATCTGAAAATATTTCCAAGCAAAAATAATTTTCAATAATTATTTAAAATAAGTTATTGCTTCATTTAATGAAGAAGTCAGATATTTAAAATTAAGTCGAATACTTAAGAAGTCATGCATTTAAATATCGATTGTTTGAGAATTATTCCGTCGATTTCGTTCAAATTTTGCATTCTGATACATAAAATCACATTCTTTATAGTTATTTAAAAATCTGTATATCTTACAACTCAAAATTTATTATTAAGACCATATTTCTGATATGGCTGCAGTATTTTTAGAGTCAAAGACCCTCACATGAGATCATGCGGGAAGAAAATGTACTTGATAAACATTTGAAATTAATTGCAATAGATAAAGCATGATGTAACAGTTTGTGCAGTGTAAATGTTTTTGTCAAAATGTTAATTAAAGTACAACGGTTTTAACGCAGTTTTTATGCAGGAACACAAATACATCTTTTGCATGAAAGCAACAGAGTAAAATATGAAGAAAAATATATCAATACATTAAAGTACGGGTAGCAACTATCTTAGTAGAAACCAAATGTGTAGTAGATTCATCAGAAATATCACATTCACCATACATTAAGTTGAGAATAATCATAAAATGAAAGCAATTTTTATTCCTTCAGTAAATAATCTTAGCTAAAACTAAGTGAGAAATAATATTTACATTTATTTTAAAAAAAACTACTTTTGTGTTTCGATGATAAAAATATTCTGCTATCTTACAGAAAATATAGCCTATTTTAGAAAACCTTGCGCATTTAATTGTAGTTGCGTGGCGTGATGCGTTAGCCCGAGTCCGCACGACATGAGAAGATTTCAGCTGAAAGATACCGTCAAAGAGCTTTACTTTAATTTGCATCTACTTAAGATAATTAGCCCGTTTAAGCGACTTTTCTTTCCACAAATTCATGTCTCGAAGATAACATTTTCTTGAAAAAAAATTGTAACGTAAAGTAATAACTGTTCTTTTTACAAAAGTTGAGTAAGGTTATTTTTTGGAGTATTTTAATTACTGTATATTATGAAACGATTTTTTTTTGTTTCTTTCAATCTAGTGACTAATTTTTTAAGAAAAAATACTATAGTCGTAGTGGGTTTCATTCATACTTTTATATTCTTAAATTTTTGACATTTATAGTGTAGCAAGAAATAAGATTTTGGCACTTATAATATACTAATTTTAATGCTCATTAAAATATTAAATATGAAAATTAAAACTACAAGGAGTGATCAAATGAAAAGGTACGAAACGACGTAAAAACGTAACAGTTAAATATTTGCGTACTCCGACATGGGAGAACGTAGTGAGACTTCTCGGGATGCGTTTGGAGCCTCTGACTGGAATCGGAGCATGCGCGAGCGCCCGCATGCGCAGGAGAGAGCAGAGGCTCTTATCAAACGCTGCGTCCAAATGATGCAGCTGTCCGTATGAGGAACAGAAACTCGAGCACAGCAAAACCCTTAACTCCTATGTGTACTGTGAGACACTCCGACGCCTACGCAGGTTCATCAAGAACAAAGGACCGGGCTGCTCACGGAGGGTGTACTTCTGCTCCATGATAACGCGCATCCACGCGTCTCCAGAGTCACACACATGGAACTGGCCAAGTTCAAGAGGGAGATGTTGGACCATCCGCCCTACAGTTCGGACATGTCACCCTGCGATTTCCTTGGGTTTGGTCCTCTGAAGAAACACCTGAAAGGGAAGCGCTTCAACTCGGACAGCATACTCAAGGACGCTGTGAAGGACTGGGTCTCGTCACGGCCACTGGAATTCTGGGAACAAGGAATCCTGCGGCTTGTTCATCAGTGGGATCGTTGTGCTCAGGCGTAGGGTGTATATTTTGAATAAAGTTTGCATTTGTAACCACCGTGTCGTTTCGTACCTTTTCATTTGATCACCCCTTTCAGCATAAAAACGTTACTATGTTGAAAATATATATAAATTTTTGACTTGTCATTATACAGAACTGTAAACTTTTCACACAAAACTTACTGCCATGAAATGTAATACATTCACCGACTGATGCAAAAGGGATCAAAATATACGAAAATTAAGATAGTGAAGTCTTACTTCACAAAGATAAAGTCTTATGAAGTTTAGTTAATACAATTACAGATAGACGAGATGGGGAAATTCATAGGATTCTAGTTTGATGTATAATGTGCCTTTATTCGGTCCCTTAAAAAGTCAAGAAATACGTATATGACTTGCATCGTTCTTAAGTGCTTTTAGATAGGTGTGCTGGAGTAGCATCCTGCTAGAAAGGTACCGTTTTTTATTGAAAAGAAGTTTTTTCGACTAAGAAAGCTTAACATTTTCGAAATCAGTTAGTGATACATATTGATAAAAATATTTTGCTTTAAACATTATTCAAGTTATTTTTTGCTATCCTGTATTTTATGGGAAGATAAAAATAAAAAGTACTATAAGTAAGTATATTTTGAATTGAAAGCTGCCGTTGTGAAACAGTGTGATTTTCGTAATTGTGTATGAAGGGAATAAAAAATAAAACTAGCAAGAGTAACTTTTGATCTAACGCTCCGATTTCCACATACTGATAACGCAAAATACATTAAGTTGGCTAGTTAATTAGTAAAGATAATTAAAAAAAGGAGAAGCAGCACCAGTATAGGTATGTATTTTACAAAGCTTATAATAATTTTACTTTGCATTTTTGAAAGAAAACGTTTTCTTTGAAAAATATTGCACTTAAGGTGAATTAAGGTTAAGAAAAATACTCTCGACACAATCAGCGTCTTATCATGTTTCAAAAAAATAACAAAATCTCTAATTAAGTTCTAATTACTAGTTGAATTTCCTATTAATACAAATCAAAATAAATGAATATTAAATAAAACAGAATATTTGAGAAAAAAAAAGAAGCTTTTGAAAATGAATGCTATAGAAAATCTATACTAAAAACTATAAAATACAGAAGTTTACATCATGATATTGAAAAAGTTAAATTGCACTGTGTGTGCAAAAATATAAAATATAAAGGTTCAGTCAATATCTCATAGCAAATGGGATATCACTTTATTTCCTTCAGTCAGTTATCATTCCTATTTCTTATATCCTTATATTTACCAGATCATTTCTTTGAAAAATATTTTTTTTAAATCATCGCAAAAACTAAACTGATATACTCCGATTTCCGATAAACGGCAACAGAAAATAAACAGATAAACATCATACTTGCATAATAAAGAACAAATAAAAAATTTCTAATGCACATTGGTTCCATAAAAAAGTGTTAAATGGATTTCGTGGAATTGCATAAAAATTTTCTGGCATTGCATAAAATAAATAATGATATTGATCATTGAAAACTGCGTGTTATAAAAGAAACTGGATATGAAACACAGCTTATATTTATGGACTCCTGCATGTGAATACTATATGAAGATCAGTGTTTAAGTACTGAATTATTAAAGTATTTCTTTTAGATAACTTCACACACATTTCTTTCAATATTCTTGAACTCCTCTTGGTCAATTATAATGTGAGAGAAATTCCGAGTTTCGTCGATGAAATAGATAGGGTATGTATATTAAATAAACATCTTATAATTAAGCTCATAATAAAATACTTGTAAATACAATGAAGATGCATTACATTATTAAATATATAGTGATTTCAAGCAATGCATTCTGGGGAAAATATATATACATACAATCTTTCAAAAATCCCATGTTTAAAAGCATTAAGTGTTCTGAAGAATTTTTATTCCCTCTTCATCCATGAATCTTAGTTTAGTGTAATGTTGCTCTTCCATTTGTAATAAATAACATAGCCTGTACTTACAAGAGGTGCATTTTATTTTAATAGGCTATGCAATAATGTTTTTACATTTTGTGCTAAAGTATGCAGACAATGAATCGCTTTGATATTGTAATATTTAAAGAACACTTAGGGTATTTAAGAAACGTTATTTGTTACAGACAGCATTATTTAAACATGCATTGAGTATTAACTGTAAAGAGTGTATTAAAATAGGTCCATATATCTTAAAATTGATTCAATTTCTAAAATGTATAATATTTTGTCTCATGGAAAAAATTTTTGTACAAAAATATCCAGAACATGAAAGAAAAATAGTTAATAATTTAGGATCCAGTGTAAATGCTTAAAATTCGTATGCATACAAGATTACCAAAATTAGGATGAGGTTTTTCAATAATTTATTATAGGAAAATGGTTGAAGCTTAAAATGACAATTCCTATGGCAAATTCATGTTGCAGGTCATACATTTTTCCTACCAGAATTTCTGCTCTTAGCAAATTTGTTCTTATTTTAAAAAGCTATTTAGAGAGCACGGTACCGTGGTTAGTATGTTAGTTTCCTAAACACTTCCACTAGTTCAAATCATGGTTATTTGTTAGTATCTCTTCATTTTCTTCATATTTCTGCAATATATTTTTACGATAAATATGGAATTCACAGTAAGAAATTTTACAGCACTGCAACATTCAAACAATATTCAAACAGTTTTCCTACCTTCGCATTTTACTCTTATTGAAAATTTTAAAGTAAACTGTAGCACAAAAACATATATCAAAAGAAATTTTTTTTTCATGTTTCTTTTCTTCCGATTTAAAGCGCACTTTAATTTTACTCTCTTGAATAATTTACAAAAACCCATAAGTATTTTTTTCCTCTGAAGAAATATTCAGTACCGTCAGAATGGATGTGTAGGATTTATTTTTAGTCAACTTAAAAATAAAAAAGAAATCTCAATATATCATTGACAAAGCACTTCAGCTAAAATAAGAACTTTATTTTTTTTTAACACTGAAAAATAAGAACTTAAAGCATTTTTCATATTTCAAAACGGATTTATACTTCTCAAGTACAGTTTGAATGGAGAAGAGTTATCCGGTTTTCTAGTTATGAATATATTTCTTCGGACTACTTCAAGGCATTTTTTTTCCCTTTAAATTTTTTATCTCGATTCCATTTATTATTTTTCTTTATCGTGTGCTCATATATTTCAACTTCTTCGGAGAAGTTGTGTGTTTAGGTCAATTTTGGGAATCTTAAATTAAACTTATTTAACTGAGAAGTGATCAATAGAAAAAAACGTATTTGATTTCTGAATAACTCAATTATTTATTTTTAAGTGACTATTTGTAATATATGAAACATATTCGTTTTTGATCATACTGTCTAATGAGTTTAACCCTTTGACGCAGAATTTTTTTAAACATATTTTTCATTATTTTTTATCCATTTAGGTCAATATAAGTAAAAAATATTATATTTAGCATTTAATAATTTATAGTTATGAAATAAAGCATGAAACCGTGATGTCTCTTTCAGGGTTAAAAATAAAATCTTCCAAACAAACATTTTTCAAATTTGCAATTATATGCTGTTATTTATTGAACGCGTCAGAAAAAAATATGGAAAAGGGATACTGCTATCCCATTTGCGTCAAAGTGTTAAACGTCTTCCATCATAGGAACTTAAAATTGCAAACATTTTCAGTCGAATTAAAACGAAAGTAGTGTAAAAAATGTAATTTGATCCGGAATATATATATATATATATATATATATAATAACAGGGCTACATCTCTGTTATCATTGGTGTANATATATATATATATTGCATACTGGCTAATAATGAAAGCTGGTCAAATTTGAAATTTGAATCTCCATTTTACCGAACAAAAAACCTGATGTTGGATAAATTTTACAGCAACATTTACTGCAAACTCACTTTATAAATTGTTTATATATATTTAATTATTTAAATAAATTTTATTGCAAAAATAATGCTTTAAAATTTTTCCTTAAAATTAATTTTTTGGGAAAATTTATTTTTCGGATGCTGAACTGAGGGTAAATTTCGATTTTTTTTCTCAAATTTGTTTACCATATAAAGTGTTTGAATCATTAAATGGTCCTATTGCATCATAAAATTTTCATTGGTGGGAACCCTACATATATGATTAGACTAAAAATCTAAAAATACCTTTTTAATCGTGGATGGAATAATTATACAGTATTTACTGGTATGAACCCTACATTGGTGTGAACCCTACATATATGATTAGCCTAAAAATACCTTTTTAATCGTGGATGGAATAGTTATACAGTATTTACTGGCATGAACCCTACATATATGGTTAGCCTAAAAATCTAGAAATACCTTTTTAATCGTGGATGGAATAGTTATGCAGTATTTACTGGTATGAACCCTACATTGTATGATTAGCCTTAAAATCTAAAAATACCTTTTTAATCGTGGATGGAATAATTATACAGTATTTACTAAATAATTATAGTTTAAACGCAGGGTACCATTCAACATTAGGCATTTGCAATATTTTGAAGTTATGAATTCCTAAAGTCCAAAAATATCCGGTGTTACTTAATTAAGCTCGAGAAAGGTGAAAATATTAAAGCAATTCTAACAGACGTTGATAGATTAAATTACCTGGCATAATGGAGTTAGGTACGGAAATAATGAATTTCCGAATTGCGTGTTGTTGATAAACCTTTTTTTTTAAACAAAAAAGGTTAAGTTTGTCCATTTACATATTGATTTTTCCTCCCTCAACAGAACGTGATCTAATTTCTGTGCAAAATGTAATAAAGTCATTAATTAGATCAGAAAATTATTTTTTTCCTAACTCTCTTTGTCTTTTCGTCAACGAAAAATAAACATTGCTTGCTTCATGTTTTCATTTTGCATAATTTGTGTCTCAATGTATTGAATAAAAATTTTGAGAATTTTAGCATTCTCTTTCATTGTAACAAGAAATCCTAGAGTTAGAATGTAACATTGTTATTTAACTTAATTTCTAACACTAAAAATTGATAAATTAAATTAATCAGTCATATTAGAATTTTGCTCAAATGCGTTAAAATAATTTTTTCCGGCATTTTTTGTAAATTTTATTAACATTTTTTTTAAATTGTCAAATCAATTTAAACCAAAATAAAAAATTATATAATTTGTAAACTTTACTGCTAATTAAAGCATTTTTGTTATATTACATTTTTTTCTTGACTGTATATTTGCGTAACTATAACAAAATAGTTTGTAACAATAATTAATTGCAATAGTTTGTTTTGATCTTAGATCAAATTCAGGATAGAACGTTTTTTTTGCTCACTATACAAACTGTAGACAAACATAAACTATTATAAATTATTAAACTGTATTTTTTCAGTTTTTTTACATTAGTTGAAATTTGCAAACTAAAATGATAATAACAATTAAATTGATGCATTCAAATGCATAAAATAAATAGAGTTAATTATAACAAATATTGCAAAAAAATTTTTTTTGACTTGTTTCCACGCTTTTGGAGATAAATTTAAATTGAAAGGTGCTTGTTAAAAAAATAGAAAACACATTAAACGTAAATAATAAAAATCTAGTGTTTGTAGTTCTTAAAAAAATTGCACTATAAAAATACATATGAACTTCTATTCAGTAATTTAACTATTCATTTCGTTACATGAATAACGATGGAATAGAAATTTCGTTATTCAAATTCAGGGTTTACTTGGATCGATTTTCATTAGCATATTCGTTTCATTACATTCATTATGAACCAACTGATATTCTTTAGTTTCAGATCATCCAAGAAAAATTGTAAATTTCTATTCGAGTAAATATTGATTGTGCTTTCTTAAAGAATATGGTTCCAGCATATTGATTTTTTTTAACTCTCCTTTGTCTGGTTATAATTTTCAATAAAATCTTAAATAAAACCACGGCATTAGGAAATGTTGCTGAAAACGCTTAGCACTTAGACGCAGATGAGACGCCCATGACCCTTCAAAAAAAAATTCCGACGGTCTAAATACAAGCAAAATATGTCTTTGGTAAATTTTAATTAAAAAAAAATTAGTTTAATAGTTATTTTTAAAAAATTGTTAGCTTATCGGAATTATATTTGCATTAAAATATAAATTAAGAAAAAAGTAGTTGGAAATTTTTTTTTATTCATGTTCCAAAATTTATCAATAGTTTATTTTGTAGTTAAAAGAAGTACCAATGTCGGATAACTGTTTTTTTTTTGGATCCAAATAACTGCGAATAAGTGCAAATTCAAAAAAAAAATGTTTGGAAGTGAGCCGTGTTAGGAAGATTTTACCTTTATTGTTGATAAAAACAGGGGTATGTCATGCTGAATTTCACAACCATAAATGATTGAAATGCCAAATATATTATTTTTTATTTATTTCGACCTGAATTAATAGAAAATAATCGGAAAAAATGTGAAAAATATGTTTAATAAATTTTCTGTGGCAAGGGTCAAATCTGATAATCACAGCAACAGCTAATAAATCTAGTCTGAATCTGACATTAATCTCTGGCCAATGATTATTCAAAATCTGCTACTCTATCTGATTGCAAAAAAACCCAGTTTTATAAGTAGTGAGAAGATATTTCTTTTTGAATAACGTAAGCCTTCAAATTTGAATACAACGAGAACATATGAGCGAAAACTATATTTAAAAAAATTAATTATAACTTTAATATGACGCATCTTTCGTTGTATGACTATTATGTATTGTAATAAATCTATTATAAAAAAAGGAAATGAAAACAAGGAATTTTTTTTTTAAAAAGAAATTAGAATGAAAATAAATAATAAGAATTCAATGAATAATAAAAATTGCTTCTGTATTAGAATGGAAATTCTATACGTTATTCACTTTTGCCGAACATTTAATTTTAACTGCAGTAAAGCTTAATTACATAATTTCAATCTAATATTTTTTCAAACTTTTGCACAATTTTTCATTTAAAGTTTAAGTGAGTCAAAATACTCTCCTCTTCATAGAACCGACAATGAAAAAATATAGAAGTGTTTCATTGAGGTTGCTGAACTCCAGGTGAACTATCAGTTAATGATACGACACACACGAATTCATAGAGCGACTTAAGGATCAATGACGAACGACTTGACTGGGGATTCCCCTTTTTTGTTATTTAGTTATTGTTACAGATACAGTCTTGTGCGCTCAATTGTTGTTGTTGTTCATTTACGTCGCACTAGAGCTGCACAATTTGCTATTGGCGACGATCTGGGAAACATCCCTGAGGATGATCCGAAGACATGCCATCACAATTTTGATCCTCTGCAGAGGGGGTGGCACCCCCGCTTCGGTAGCCCGACGACCTGCACGCGAAGTCTAGCACTTTACGGTAGAACAGTTGAACAAGGACCAATACCGCACACTCTCGGTCCTTACGCAGGTTGATCCAAGTGGTCACCCACCCGCACACTGACCGCAGCCAGTGATGCTTGGCTTCGGTGATCTGCTGGGAACCGTGTCTTAACGATCAGTCCACTGCGGGACTGCGCTAAATTGAAAGAATGGCTTAAAAAATAATTTTTGGTACAAAAACAGCTTTTTTTTTCTTTTCTTCCAGACGTGGACACGTACCTAGGTTTGCAAAACCCTTAACCGTATAGTCCACGTCTGGACGACAGTCTAGCTCGCACAAAACTCGGCACATAAGAAAACCATTACAAAATTCATAACTGCACAAAACAGATGATACAGAAACAGCTGGCACAAACAAGATAGGTAGGTAGGCTTTTTATTTAGGTCACACTAGAGCTGCCCAATTGGCTATTGGCGACTGCCTGGGATATGCCCCCGATAATGATCCGACGACATGTCATTGCAATTTTGATCCTCTGCTGTGGGGTTGGCTCCTTCGCTTTGGTCGTCCGACGACCTGCTCTCGAAGTGGAGCACTTTACAATGGAGTAGTTTTAGGAGGACCGATACCGTGCAACCTCGTTCCCTACTTTGACTGATCAAAGTGGTCACTCACCCGCTTACTGACCTCTGGAAACCGCGTTTTTACGATTAGTCCACGGCGGGGCAGCTCACACTCGAAAAGTACAGTTCAAAGATACATCCTGGATTATGGTGGGATATGAACCCGCTACCTTCAGACATTAGAATTTGGTGAAAAGAACATAACTCCTCGGTAAGGAGAGATTCTCGCTGAATCCCGTGATCATTTAATGATGCCAAATTTTATATGTTATCTTTAAACGTTGAAATAGCTCTGGGATACAACAGTAACTGGAATCTACACAGACAAAAACGTTTGGCAATGAAGGATATAACCATTATACCAAAGTAATGAGTTCGCCGGTTTGATGTCCAATTTAGGATTTTGATTTTTCTCTGATCTATTCAATTACTACTCCCTGTTCTCTAGAGCAATAAAATTGCAGATATGTAAACAGTTTAAATTGTTTTGGTTCGAAATGACATTACAATACTATGTATTTCAAAAATCTGAAAAGTCTTAGTTTAAGAAAAATTATTTTAGTTTGATTAAAAATATTAATTTTAAATCAGAATACGAGAATTCTCATTGGAGATAGACGTATTCGTAAGAGAATATGGTTTATGATTACAGTAAAGTGTTGCATCTTATTTTATAGTTTTTATGTAATAGACATTTATGAAGAGGATTCAACAACTTTACCTGAGTCTCACAGTTCGATTCGCATCAGCAAAATTTTAAATAATTTGATTATTTCTCACATTTGTTTGAAACACAAATATTCGAACTGTTGTCACCAAACATCAATTTTATAAAAAATCATTTAAAATTATTTATTTAATGAAGATGTGGAAATATTCATATCGACCTAAACTAAATAAATAAAAAAACTTCACAACAGGAATAATCTTCAAAATACCAGATGCAAAGAAAGAAGAAAACAGAGTTAAAGAAATACCGTTACAATAGGATGCCTTAGGTTATAGTGATGCAATAACTATAATTGCTATATGAGTAGGGCAATTAATTGGTCAAAATGCTGGAAAATGTACAATTTTTTTTTAACAGAAACCGACTCAACATTTATTTTGTTGTATGATTCTTAATATTTATTTCGCAAAACTAATAATTTCTAACAAGTTGTTACTTAACTTTTTCATTTCGTTTATTTAATATTTATAAGACAATTTTACAGATCAATCAGAGCTATTTTTTATTCTAGTCTTTGGAAATGATAAAAACAATTTCATACTTTTTTATCTTAGTTTATTTAAGAATATTTTAATTCATTTCAAATCCTTATAAAATTTAAACATTAAAAATATTAGTTTTAAAATTTAAATTTTCGTTTTGGCAGATGATTGTATTTCATTAATTATAAGAACAATGATACTGGTACTTAAAAAAATTGTTTTGTGCTTATTCTTCATGGTGATAATTTAAATATATTTTAATCCTTTTTTAACCTGTATTGTTAATTTAATCAAGATTTCCAGATTTATAGTGTACAAATATTTTTGCAGTTTATGTTACAAATATGCATGTATTATCATAAACAAGAGAGACTTTACTTTCATATAACATTTGAAAATATACACTTGATCAAATATTCTTAAATGTTATTTAATATTTAAAAAAGAACATTTCTAATCTATTTTTTTATGACACAAATTGGATCATATTTTTATAAAATCAACAATACAAATAAAATTATCAATAATAAAACGCTGTTATTTTTTATTCGAAAAATTAGCATTACAGTTTAAAGCATTACAAAATAAACGGGATTAAATTGGAAGATTATAATAGAATTGGATTTTCATAACTTAAAGATACTGGGCCATCTGCATAAAATGCCAGTATATAAACTAAATTTTAGATCGCAAACTGTTAAAAAATTGCAGTTCGCCTTTTATTTCAGAACATTTTGAATAAATAAAATGAAATTAGCAATTTTTTAATTACCATGCTTTGAAAATATTTTACTTATATCTGACTCTTATATTTTTTCTTCAAACCGTGTGCATCCGCTAATTCAATTACTTCAGCTCATAGCTATATTCTGTACAATATCCTGCATTTGTTATTGATGTAGACAATTTAGTGAATTTAAAATTAATTCTTACTCATTCCAGTTCTAATATCAGTATTAAAATGCAAAATTTACCTGATTGTATATGGCATGATCTTTTAAAACAATTAACAAATCGATTAAATATTTATTATTTCTAAAACTATAAATTTATATTTATTTTACCTGTCTTGATTCCCAGTCACCAGCATTCAACTTGAGCCAGTCACCACTGTTTACATATTTACTGTTTTTATCTCCTTTTGTAATTTTTCCAAACTCCAAGTATACTGGCAAAGATGTAAACACCGTTCCTTTTTTGGTTTTAAAACGCACCTGATCACAAACAGACAACGAAAACATGTTTCATTCAAGCACAAAACACACTTCTATTTTCGCACGTTTTTCAAGTACTGAATATTTCGATCTTCGAATATAAATAAGAGCGTGCCTTCGATTCTTCTGTTCTGAATAAAGTTCAGTGATGCAATAGAGAGAAGTACACCGGCAAATATTCTTCCAGTTAGGATGTAAGGGGTGGGGTAAATTTCAACCCTTGCAGCGCCATCTGCTCGTGATCTCTGTCTTTAGGGTTATCCCGTTGGGGGTAGAGAGGGGTATAATTTTTGGCTAGAAAGATTTTTCCTTCTTCCCAGAGTACTTTATTCTCCAGTCACGTTAGCTCTTAAAATAATCGTGTAGTCTTCGGCGCAATAGTAAAAGAATTTGCGCACTTACAGACCACTGGGTTAAATCTTGTTCTATTTTTGACTTAGTCTGCAATCTTTTCTGCAGCTATGTGGGGGGATGGAAGGCAAGAAAATTAATAGTTGATTAATTTTCTTTAATATGGATTAATAGTTGATTGAATATATGGAAGATTGAACGTGTCAACCGCTTAGTTACATTGATTTTGATTAATTTTCTTTTTGTATTGATATTAATTTGTCAGATTATAAACGCTTTATAATTAATTGGTATTAAGAAGCAAATTAAATTAAAGCATAAAAATTTAACTATAAAAATTTAACTATAAAGAACATGTTTTATCCGTTAAAAAAACTCGCGTTGTGCTTCTAATTAACACAGAATGCACTAAACTAAAGAAAAAATAATTTTTTTCTGTCAAATGAAAAAAAAGAACTTTTAAACCGTTTCTATTTGGAGCATTTTCTTCTCTCTATTCTACATCTCTATTTCTTAATGGACAGAATAGCGATATGATGGGATTATTAATTAATAGTGAAGAAACGTAAATGTTTGCTGAGCGAAGAAAAATAAAATTATGCTCCAAAGTATCATGACAAAATTATTAAAATGATCATCAGAACAATCAATCATTTTACCATTTATATGGTAATTTTAAGGCAGATAATCTGTTAAGGCCGATAACCTGCAGATAATCTGGTAGAAGGCAGATAATCTGTTTACCTGTTAATCTATGGTATATTTAAAATGGCTGTTCATTCAAATAGTTCATAGGAGTTAGACGACTAATAATTATTTCTTATTCCGATAAATTTTTTTCAATTATAACAAGGGTTAAAGGGACAAAAATTATGGCTTCAAATGTTTGATTAAAGTGTTCTAAAGATACTAAACTCAGATATATCATACTATAATAACTGTTTAATCCTTCTTTTATGAGGTATTGGGATTTATTTGTTTATTTGCTTGCATATGTGGGTTTCTCTGTAAATAAAAAGGACTGCTTAAAAACTCTTTTCTGTTTAAAAAACAAATAGCACAATTTTACATAATACGGAAAGACTATGCATCGAATGATATAACGGGATTCAAACCCTCTACATATACACTTTCAGAGTGGTTAGTAGAATAGCAATACTGCGCAACGAGGTTCAAGTAAAACAACCATATATTATTGGGGACACCATTGCCGAGGATTGATGTCCTTCTGCTAAACGCTGGAAAGCGTAGAGGTAGCGGATTCAATACCTTTATGCTGCTTTTCTCATTTTTATGTTATCTGTTCTACAATTTGGCACGAATCAAGCAATTATTTGCATGAATCACTCGATCCTGTATATGTATCTAAACTGAATTCATTTATTAGAAATTATTAAATTAGAGGGGAAAAACATTACTAAGATGCATCGATTGGGAGGCAGCTGGTTCGAGTCCCACCGTGTCCTATGTTGTAGGTATGTGTTGTCTTTCTTTTTATAGTGCTACATGTAAATCAAGGACATATTGGCAAAGCTTTGTTGAGAGCACACAAGCCTGCGCAACAATAAATAAATAAATATTAGTAAATAGATGCATTCAGGGTTACGGTGGGATTAAGATCCACTACCTCTACGATTCCATTTTAGTATGCTGAACCAGCCCTAATGTAGTATTTTTATTTACTCTTTCTTAGTATTCATTTAGTAACAGTTAAAATATTAATTTAGAGCAACCTTGTCCAGGCTGTTGTTGTTGTAGTTCATTTACGTTACACTAGAGCTACACAATGGGCTACTGGCGATGGTCTGGGAAATATCCCTCAGGGTGATCTGAAGGCATGTCGCCACAATTTTGATCCTCTGCAGAGGGAATGGCACCCCCGCTTCGGTAGCCCGACGACCTGCACGCGAAGTCGAGCACTTTACGGTAGAACAGTTTAACAAGGACCAATACCACACAACCACGGTCCCTACGCATAGTGGTCACCCACCCGCACATTGACCACAGCCATTGACCCATACTTGACTTCGGTGTTCTGCTGGGAACCGTGTCTTAACGATCAGTCCACTGCTGGACAACCTTGTCCAGGCATTCGCACATTTAAAAATGAATTTTTTTTTAAATTTTAAATGTTCATAGATGATGTTAACTTATAGTTTACATAGGAAAAAAAACATATATTTGAAGAGAAATGAAGTTTGTTAGTAAAATAGAGGTTAATAAAAGGAGAATTTTTGTGTCATCTAAAACTAAACTAGCGCTGTTAAAATTACTGACGTTTGCTTAAAGTTACTTAATTTTATCACATATAAAACCAAACAGCATGGTAACAAAAACAATATTTTATTGTTACTTCTACCAAAAAATAGTTAACAAAGCACTTTGGTAAAAAAATACCTTGTTTTTTAGTGTTCCCATAAAGCTAGAAATACGCTAAATGTGTCCATGTTCTGGTAGTTTTGACCATACTTTTTTTCTCAGCGTAAGATTGCCGTAGGGAATATTTAAATGCAGTTGTGCTCTGTATTTGGCTTGGTTTCCAGCAAAATTTATATTTCATGCGAAATTAGTTTGAAAAATAACTGAGCTGGCCACCAAAGTATATTATAATATATATATAAAAATATTACAAAGTATACTACAATATTTAATTCATTTTGCCACATTAGTTATTTATATAACATTTTATAAAAATTGGAAATTAACAATCGTTATATTCTTTAGCTTACAATCATATTCGAAATTAAAGACTTGAAGCTATAATGTTCTTCCATTATAAAGTAATTTTATAAAGTATTATTTCAAAAAGTATTATTTAGTATTTATGAAATATTATTAAGAAAAGTGTTACGAAGTATTATCTATAGAGTATTATTAAGTATTATTTATAAAGTATTATTACAAAACTTTTTATTATAGGTATATTGTAATACTACATCTCCAGTCATTGTAATAAAATTTTATATTTATATTTATTAAATATTTTACATCAAACTATGGGTATACTCGCGTATCCAATTAAAACAATAAATGAAAGATAATTATTGAAAATTGCTTAGAAATTCTAGAAATTAATTTTTTGTACTACTGCTAAAATAATTCCTTGGCGACTTTTAATGGTAACCATAAATTAAATAACTAGTTGTGGATGAAGTTTCAATGGCAACCGAGTAAAAGGATCAGGTGGTTTAGTTTTACCTTAATGGAATTGAATTAGATCCGTGGAATCAAATCTGTGTTAATAAGAAGAAAAAGAAATTCAGGGTCTTTTAATTGAATAATTTTTAGCTAGATTATGTTATTATTTCTTAGAACGTTCAGTAATAAAAAAAATTGTTTATGTAGGTCTGAGTATTTCTTTTCCAACTCCAGAACAGCCTGTGCAATTATTCTGAAATTTCAACAGTGAGTGAAGGGAAAAATTTTAGTCTCCGACTCTCAACTGTTCAAATATTTGAGATATTTGCCAAATTAAAGCTCTATTTAATCAGAAAAGGGTTTGTTCGAGTTCCGTAAAATTTCATAATCTTTACTTTTTTGAGATGAACGTTTAAAAACCTGTTTTGTTTATATAATGACGTGGAACTAGTGGGAAAGGAATCAAGTAATAATAAGTATATAAAAAATTGGAATTATTTTAGCTTTAATAATTGTGTTGGTACATGTATTTTAGTTTTGTGCATAATTTCGTAGAGTTGTTCAATATCGAATTATTGATTCTTTACCTTTTCCCCCAGCACTATAAATGATTGTTTATTTATCTTTATTTGTTTGCTTTTATGTTTATTTTGATTATTTCGTTTCTCTTTGTTTAACAGATATAGAGAGTTTTTTTATTTATATTTTTTTATAAATACCCTGCATATGTTTCATGGCCGGTATAGCCTAGTTCGTAGGACGTTGGGCTTATACCAATGAGGTCGTGAGTTGGATCTCTGCTGGCCGAAGATTCTCAGTGAAGTAAATGGTGACTGGTGTACGTTAAATTTATCGGGTCACGAAGTCCTCCATGTTCCCATGACAAATCATACCTCTGGGGGTACGGAATTGGAGATTGATCGTACTCTGGTTCAGGTCAAAATTGCGATCTGTAGATGAATGAATGAATGTACGAATGCGCCCACCCTATAAACGGGCTGCGACATGTGTGTGGATAAAGTCGTTTTCTTCGCCATTCATGGTGATACTGAAAAATGGAAAACGCACCCACTGTCTTAAATTCGCTTTGTTTCACCAAGCAAGCTTGTTGGTACTGGCAAGTGGCATTAGAAACAACAGCAACATAATTGCTGTTACAATGTTGCAAAGAGCAAAACTATTTTAATATGTCTTGGAAATGTTTTTATTTTCTCTATTTCGCCATTAGTAGTGATTATCTGGAATTATCCCAAAAGAACATTAAACTATTTTATTCATGTTTCGATAATCATTTTAAGAAAAAAGCATTTCAGATTATTTTAAGAGACTGGAAAAGAAAGATCTCTTAACAATTTATTGGGTATCAAACAAATTTCTTATTGAGCGAATAATAAACAATATTAGATTAATTTATTATGTTTGCATTATGTCCAGCTAAACAAAACCCAGCTTAAAACTTGTTTATAAACGAATATTTTAACATAAAATCCACTAGAATTGAACTCCGGTTTCAGAATTCGACAATGAGATTCTGAAAACTTTGTTTTGTGTTTTATAGTTGAAATAGTTTTAAAACATATTCCATTGTTTTTTAAATTTAATTTGCTCTTTTTATACTGAATAGAAATAGTTCAACTTCATTTCTTTGCAGTATGATCTATTGATGGTTTAATCCTATTTTGAAATGTAAATTCTACGCAAAATTATTTTTATTTTTGATTAATTTAATTTTAAAAAAGCATTCAACATATTATGTATATTCCAAATTTTATTTTTAACTACTTTTAATTTTTGTCATTCTTCTAGCAAATTTTTTATACTTCCTAGTTAATGTTTATTTCGTTTCTGCCTGCAAAACTATTTGATAACAAGAGCTCCTAAAACCCTATTTTTGTATACCATAAGCAAACTGAAATACTTTTACACAAAAATATTTTCTCATTTTTCCTCTCAGACATGTCTCGAATAAAATTGACCGAAATAAATGGTTCTGAAATCTCTAAAATCATACGCTAATTTGTTTGTGAAACATCAGAAGCTGCAGTTTCCTATGCATATCCGTGTAAACAACTGTAGTCAAGGAAACACATGACTTCTCCATAACATTATCATAAAGAATCAATAAATAAACTCATAAATAGGATTGCGAGGTGCTAAATGCATTTTGATAACGATGTTTAATTTTGATTCTTAGCTGATAAACACTACTAGAATTAGATTTTGTTATTGCATAACAATTAGAAGCATTTATTTATCAAAATTTCCTTAAAGTATAGTATTTGCGAAAAAAATAAGAAAATAAATTCGACACGAGAACAAAAACTAAAAAAAACCCGGGTCATTAACACCAAAATTTATTGGTATTTAAGTCATTTATTTGGTAATTTTTTCAGATTGTTATGTGAACGCTTCATCAGAGATGGCTTTCAAAGTAATAGTTTTCATTACCACACATTTAGTAAAAATACAAAACAGGAAAGTAAATTTAGCAGAAAGAAATTGTGTTTACACCATGCTCTGAAGAAACACGATAAAATAACTAGACTGTCTTCAGATTATACCATTCATTTTTACCATTTTTTTTGTAAATTTTAAGAGTTTAATTGCGTGGCTATAACTTGTCTTACTAAATAGAATAGTTATAGATCTTGAACTTCATTTTCTCTGTTATGGTTTACAGTTACAGCATTGACAGTGGTTAGTGAAGGAGTGGGTGATCACATTGATCCGACTGCAAAGTCTCTAAGATTGAGTGCTGTCATCGGTCTAAGTTAAACTGTTCTAAATCAAATCAGGCTGAAAAGCAGAGGAGCCTTTCCTTCGCAGAGGAATATAATGTGATGGAATGTCTTCGGATCATTCACAAGGATACTTTCCACACCCTCGCCAATAGCTCTTAGTGCAGATCTAGTGTGATGTAAATTAAGTATAGTACTGACTGAAGTGGTTTATTTAAAATGGCTTTTTGCTAAATTTGTCTATAAGAGATGGTAGTTAATTGTTTAGTTTTCTTAGTATACTTCAAAACTACATCAGAGAGAAAAGCGGTGATATGCTCCCTAGTGCTTAACTAAATTATTTTAAAAATCCATATTTAACAGGTAGTAAAAGTTATTATTTACATACATAAGCAGTTTCATTTGTAAATATAAAGTAAGGCAAAAAGGAAAAACCCTGTTAATATGAAGTACGAGTAGCACAAGTTTGAGAATGACACCACGAAAATACATCCTGTGTGATGGCGGCATTTGAACCTGCTACCTGCATTTTATAGAGCGCTTGGTGGAACCGCATGCGAATTCGGTCAGTGAGATCCCTGTAAAACGATTTAATAAAAAAACAATAACCTACTATTCCAAGCAATTATCTTTTTATTAATGCTACAATGCCATTAAAATGCACATCAATTTTAATGGCTTTACATTTGTTTCACTTCTATCTTAGTGTGTAGGTAGCGAGTTTTGATTCTGCCAAAACCTCGGATGTATCCTTGAGATGTCGATTTCTATCTTGTACTATCTCATCTCCAGCTTAACAAGGATTTTTAAGCTTATTTTGGAATGAGTACTCAACCCTTCATGTATATGTATTGTAATAAATAAATAGCTACTTTCAAGGTTGCGATGTGATTCAAACCCGCTACCTTCATGCTTCTATATTAGGATGCTGATAACCTGCTAACTGACAGTTAAGTTACTGATTTAGCTCAGCCCTGCTCAGCCATTTGTATCGGAACAAGTCGTCATTTTTATCGTTTTATAAGTTTATAGAAGTTAGCTTATAAATTACATTGAAATGAAAACAAAGATAACTCACGAAAAACAAATTTAATAAGTGCTAACTAAACATTTTTGCAATATCTCACCTTATTTTAGAATTATAAGCAATATCGACATACCAAACTTTCTGCCAAACAAATAATTTATTTTTAATTTTTCCAACTTGATACTGTTAAAACTACCGTAATTCTTTTTGGCCCCTAAATCCATAAAACGTATTAAATTTCACCCTATTCAAGTAGTTTCAAACCTAATTTTTTCCCAGTGAAATTTCGAAATATTTATTTATATAAAACAGGAAAACCAAATATTCATAGCTTTGTGACAATAAATTCAGGTTGACCGGAGCAAATAATTTTTCAAGTAAACATGTAACTGAAAAAGTAACGGTGACTCTCAGGAATTTTGTTTTCCTGATTAAAAGAGCTCGAAACATAACGTTGGTAACGTAACATAAGTAACGTTAGTTTGGTCTTCATCTTTTTCTATTGAAAGGTTGTTTTAAGATCCATATCCTTAGGGCGCGATTAGACACCAGTTTCAAGACGTCAAATGTTGGTATAAGTGCCTCACTGATATGAACAGCTTCTCCTGTTTATGTTTTCAATGGATTCTCAGATTTTCTGGAACACGATTAAGTTACTAGGTTGGCTTTAATTTCTTCCGTTGTCAAATCAAAGTCTTCTTTGTATCCAAAATAATCAGTGAAGATAAATCTGGTTTTTCAAAAATCTCAATGAATATCTCTTTTTAAGAAAAAAAAAATATTTGATTTGATTTTTCATTTTGAACACTCAGCATTAACATTGGAATTTTAGAGAAATCAAATTTATCTTCGCTGATTATTTTCGACTCAAGAAATCCTTTGATTCAACAAACGAAAAAACAGAAACCCTTCGGACCAGAAATGCTGAACATATTTCGAAAATATAAACAAGTTGGAGATGCTATTCATCTTCACGAGTCATTTATATCTTGCATCTGACGCATAGAAACCTGTATCTAATCACACCTTTGGCAAACCTCAATATGTTTTAAAAGACAAGTAAACTTATACAGTATTGAAACCAAGAAGGAATTTAATTCTGCATTTCCTCTCTATTTGACTGCAATAAAGATTTGTCAGGTTTAAATAGCGATTTAGTTTGTTTATATCCGTTTGCGGATCTTATTTTAGTTTTCATTAATTTGCTACATGTCTAAAAATTCTAAAGTGTGAATTCTTTTTTATGGTTCTGAATATGTATTAAAGGCCCTGGCTATATAACTCCCATTATAGACATAAAATAGTCATAACTCCCACAACGAAAAATATTTATACGCACTCATTTTACTGTAAAAAAAATCATCATAATGTACAAGAAATTATTGAAAAAAACGTGTAAAATGCATATAATTTATAAAATATATTTTATAATAAATTTAAAGTATATATAAATAAAATACATTTTTCCCCAAAATTTTCTTTTGTGCTCTTTACCATTTTTACGACTCTTGTGAAAATATCGAACAAATCTGTTAGAAACAATACTCCATTACATTTCCAAGTTTTAGTTCCTAATGTCTTACGGAAAGAATAAAAGAACTTTCTTTTCAACCATTTTAAGCATTTTGCGTCAAGAAATCTCGACTGAATAAACGATCTACTAGTATTTCCACTGGTCAAGAAATAAATATCCATTGAACATCTTTACGTTCTTCAAATGTGAAACGGAATAGCGTGGAGCCTTTTGGAGTCGTTATATGTCTTTTCGGACTTTTGGCACGAAATCTAACTAGAATAGAAGAGTTAAGATTCTGTTGCGTGTACATAGATAAACTAAAGTAAAGTAGCTGTGCAAGGTTGGTATATTTTAAAGCAAAATGCACAGTGGAAGGCTGCAATTCAAAGTCTTGAAAAATAAAATGTTCATTTTAAATGGGTTTAAAACCCATTTGAAACGAGTCCAACATAAATATTTAAAAGAAAAGTTAGCAATTCTTCCCTTGGATTATTGTGTTATGGATTATTTTTATTATCTTCTTCTAAAGTTCTGGCTTAGAATAAAAATTATATATTAATGAATTCATGAAATGACATTTTACGGTTCTTGTTAAAGCACTGGTTTTGGCATTTTTTCAAACTTGAATAACTTCTTTAGTCTGTTTTGAATGAAGGTTTTTTAATGCATTGAAACAAAAATTTTAAGTTAACATTATTTTTAAATAAATCTGTAAACAATTTTGGTAGTTGAAAATTGATTTGACTTATATTCACCAATAAATTATTAAATGGTACTAAAGTGGCAGTTAGTTGTACTATGTGCAGTGAGCAAAGTGAAAAAAATTGAGAACTTCTGATCTGATTATCAGAATTTAACGTAATAGGATGCAATCTGATGGTTCCAGAATTGAATTTGAAATTTAATTTGTAGTTAGTGCAAATATATTTAATATAAAACAAGAGATTTAGAAAGTCAAGCACCAAGCATATTTTCTGCAGTCTTAATAAGAATCAATAAAAAATACCGAGTGATTCATAAAAAAAGTATGCTGTTTCAACGCACAATTAATCAAGAAAAATGTAAGATATTTTACGTTGCCTGCAACTGAAACTTTTGGTATTATTTTAAGTTTTGTTAGAGATAGTCGCAATATTCTATGTGTGGTTACCTTTTTCCTACACAACGTACATCGAAGCCGTAATCCATTTTCATCTCAACACGTGTTAGGTATCTGAATCAGGTCCATTGATACTGAATAATTCCATTTAGCTTCACCGATGAAGCAACATTCCCCGTCAGTGAGGAAGTAAATAAGCAAAATGTTCACTTTTTGGGAACAGAGAATCCCAAATTCACAGAGCAGCACGAGATGCGGTTAAGGTAAATTTGTTCTGTGCAGTGTCCAGGAAGAAAGTGCTCGGCCTCTTCTTTTCTTCAAGAGAAAACTGTCACAGGAGACTTTTTTTTTAATATGGTAAAACTTTGTTTGATGTCATAGTTGAAGGATGACATTGACTATTTCAGTTTCCAAATGGATGGTGTACCACCCCACTGGACGGCCTACGCGCGTGATTATCTTGATGAATATCTCCCTCTCCGATGGATTGGATAATCCGTGGGCTACAACATGTCACCAAGAAGTTCTGATGTAGCCCCTACACCTTGTAATTACCTCCGGTAAGGTATCGTATAGGACAAGGTATTCGTCCTCCCCTTCCTGTTTAGCTAGCCAAGTTGAAGACTCGTCAGGTACTGATAACGTTTAATTACATATATTCTCCGCAACTCAGAGCTCGAAAAATATATAGTCCGTCATGTTGAGGGCATAAACGTTTTTTTCTTGAGAATATGATTGATTTCAGTATAATAGTTGTCGTAGTACTTAATTTCGTTGGACTAGAGCAGCACGATAGGCAAGAGGAGCCTATCTTCACTTTTGTAGCTGGACGTCTTGCTCACTAAGTCGACCACTTTGCGGTAGAACTGTTTAACAAAGACCGACACTGCTACCCTCACAGACTGATCAAAGTAGTCACTCACCCACCAATAACCACTTCCAGTGATGCTTGGCTTCTGTGAGCAACTGGGAACCGTGTCTTTCGAAAAGTCCACTGTGAGACCCGACTGCAATGAAATTATAGTTGTTTTGAAACGGAAAGAAATTGGCATTTGGACAGTCAAAAGTATTGACAATACTTCTGACAATATTTCTTTGTTAATAATAATGCGCAGCATTTATTTCATATTTGCTTATTTGTAAATAAAAACCAAAAGGCAGCACACAAAAGAAGAAAAAAAATCCATCAACGTTTAGTCATGCCAAATATTTCTTTGTCAATAATACAACCATTACTGATTCGTTCTTAAAATAAAATGGAAATATTATGTTGTTATTTGCATTTTTTCGATGCATTAATAACAGGTACATCCATATATTTTCATAATTACAAAGCACTCTTTTTGGAAGCACGATTTAGGCTATGAGAGTCAAAAACACTATAGCTCCGATGACTAGCAACATCAGCATTGTACACAAACGAACCAAATTTCTTCCAGACAAACAATCCATCGATCTCAAATTGGGTGAGATCTAGGAGACAAACCCAAGTCCTTCACAACGACAGCACTACTTAACTGTCTTAACTACTGAGTCATCGTACCGCAGTGGACTGATCGTTAAGACACGGTTCCCAGAAGATCACCGAAGTCAATCATCATGGTTGCTGTCAGTGTGCGGGTGGGTGACCACTTGGATCAGTCTGTGTAGGGACCGAGGGTGTGCGGTATTGGTCGTCGTTAAACTATTCAACCGTGAAGTGCTCGACTTAGCGTGCAGGTAGTCGAGCTACCGAAGCGGGGGTGCCATCCCCTCTGCAGAGGATCAAAATTGTGATGGCATGTCTTCGGATCATCCTCAGGGATGTTTCCCAGACAGTCACCAATACCCATTGTGCAGCTCTAGTGCGACGTAAATGAACAACAACAATACTGAGTCATCATGGTTCATTTTCATGAATGCTCATTCAAAAAGAAAATATAAGTTTATTTAAGAGACGCATCTCATAGTTTAACGTAACCGGCAGGGCATGTAAATTTTTTGACCATTGCCCTAATACAGATTTGTTTTAACAAGAATTTTAGAACTCTTTATTAAAGATAATGATTAAGGAATATCCTATGTGTATCAAAGTTTCTAAAAATTAAAGCACCACTGCTAAAGTCAAAACTGAATTTATTTAGATAAAGTTTTAAAAAAATGTTTATGTTCTCTATAATAATTTATTGCTACATATCTTTAATGGCGAGAAAATTAAGATTTATGAATGAAGACCCGTCACGTTCATTTGTTTGATAAAAAAAAAGTTTTTTTCTAACAGTCAGATTAATGGCTGTCATTAAACTAGAAACACAAAATTTTTTAGTTCTTTTTTTAAAGTAGAATGTAATGTATTTTGCGTGTTACCCTACGCGCATAAATAAATGCATACTTCCAGTATCATAAGAAGTTTGAAAAAAATGTTCGAAGTAAAACTTCGAAACTAGAGCTGTAAATATTTTATTGAGAAAGCTTTAAAAAATAAATGGTGGATGAATATAAAAATAAAGTTCTGGAATTCATGCTTATTTAACGTAAAGATTTATAACATCACGTGTTTTTTATGGCATAAGGAGCTTCAAGCTTCCATTTAATGACAATGTCCCTATTTTGGAGGAGGGAGCGTAAAACATTACACTTTAAATTATACTACAAGTATTGTATATTTTAAAATAATATAATATTAATATTTCGCTATTTCTAATACTAGCTGACAATCCGTTCCCTGTGCGATAAAAAACACAAGGTAAATAATAAATGAATTAACTCTACACAGTAAAACAACGCAATTAAGAAAAGTTAAAACCAGGGCTCGAAAAAACTCAGAAATTTTACCCGTCCCCGAGGACGGCTTGTCCAGCAATGTACCCGTCCTCCTTTGAAACTAACCCGTAGCTTCTAAATAAATAAAAATATAATTTTCTCTTATTTATTATATAATTAGTAGTTACTAGGATTACATTATACAGTAATAAAAGAAATACCAGGTTACTAATAGTAACCTAGTATTTCTTTTATGAAATAATTTATTTATTTCATGAAATAATTTATTTCCTTTATGAAATATTTTAAATGTCATAAGTCAAGTTATCTGGAATGTCAATTTATCTGAGCGTACTGCGTTTTTTTAAGGAAACAAATATGACGTTTGCCAGTTCCAGTTTGGCCACAATCAAGAAAATGATTTACAGAGGTTCCTGCACAGAAATCTGAAAGGGGTTTTCCATTTAGGTAGATGTTCATAATTGCGTTTAACGCTTCTTGTTTAAGATCAGTACGTAATGTGTTTTTTTATAAGTTCATTGCTGAAAAGCCCCTTTCAACGCTGCAGTACTCCCAGACAAAGAAAACATCAATTCTAATAACAAAAATTGAAAATGTATCGCGAACATTCTGGCCGCTCGCACGGACGTCAGATTCGAGAAATTCATTGTCCGCGGGGAATTTTTGACCGCCGAGGACGGGCGGACGGGCGGTTTTTCGAGCCCTGGTTAAAGCAACACAACACAAATGAAATTAGTTAAAATAGCCTGAGTTTTTTTTATTACTTTTATTTGTTGCAATGTTCTGTAATTAAAATTACTGGATTAAGAAAAGGACTAAACTTTATTTAAGGCTTTGCTATTTTACCACTTCACTATTTGACATTATTCAGTATCACTCGGCACCAAAAATTATGCAATTGATTGCAACCAACTCATGGTAGTCAAAATTTAGTTAAGGATAATTTACTCAATTAGGCAATTTTTTCACATTTTAGTAAATAATTATTTCTTAATTCAATCGCTATCGATTTTAAATTATTCAAGTTGGTAGAATTATGTTTCAAAAGCATACTATAAACAAAATATATTCGTGACTTAAAATAGTTTTGAAAATGCTATTTTGGCAGCGGCGCTCTTACGTACTATTGGCATTAATTTTACGAAGGATTGTCTGAGATAATGATTCATAAATAAATAATTATTAACCGCTTTCCTTTCCAATTTTTTTGAAGAAAAAAAATTCAAAAAATCAATCTAGTTTTTAATTTCATTAATAAATACAAGGAAATGGAACAAAACATAATATACGCGTCTTAAAATATGTGTAGAAAAATTTAATTTAGCAATTTACTATCCCGAACTATCTCGGGCAAATAGAAAAAGTAGTCTTTGAATGAATGTTTTTAAAACAAGCGACAACACAAAGTGAAACTTTCCTACCGCCAGTGAAGTAATACGCTATTTTCTCTCTCTTTTCTATGTAAATTCAGCAACCAACGAATTCAATTCACAAAACGCGTGTACAGGCCCAACAAAAAAATCCAACAAACCAACAGAAAAATTCCCAAACAAAGTTGGCAAACTTCCAATCACAGCAGAATACTTTTTCTATTGTTTCCGATCGAGTAAAAACGTGAGAAAACAAAACGTACTGACAAATTCTGCTACGCTCGAGTTTTCTAGGGTAAATAAATGTTTGCAATATATACATACGCGAGTTAACACGAGATAATCAAGGAAGTGTTTAAGGAATAATAAACCCCAATGAAACTAGTTTTAAAATAAGTAGAACTTTAATTAGAAAACATCATTGACAAACCGATCAATTACCACGATGCATATATTGTGCTGAAATCTCAAAATTAGCTTACTGCATCACAAGCCCGTGGTGTCTGCAATGTACATAGAACGGCAATCTCGTCCACGCTGATGCAACAATCAAAGACACTACTGTCTGGTGAGTTCTACCACTACACTGGTTTGTTCTACCATATCAGACATGGGTGGATTCTGATGAAGCATATTTCCAGCATGTGCTGGAAACATTATAAAATGTATTCATCTAGTACACCATTTGTAGGTATGATGCCCAGTACAATTTCCAATCAATAACTCCGATGTACCCTTTCAGATCTTCTTTCAGCTTAGCAACCACTTGCCTTGAGGTTTTCGTGTCATTGGTAATATATTGTTACAAGATGTCATCTAAGATATTGTTACTAAATTTTTGAGACATCTTTTAAGTATCTCAACAATACCGTGAATTATGTGGAGTTTTCACTCTAAAACCGGGCAAATACATTTGTAACATAATGGTCGAAAAAAGGAAGGATGTCAATGGAACAGGTTGAGGAATTCGATGGATTTTAATTCTTTTTTTTTCCCTATTATTTCGGAATTTCGGAAGCCTAAAATTATCTGATAATTATTTTTGATTATTTTTACTTGCCAATAAATATAGCCTGTCATTAACAATTTTTAATTTTTAAAGTAACTCTTTCTGTTCTTATTTATTTTTCCCCATTAAACTATTTCACTGATATATTTCTGGCACTTTTCCTGCTTTCTTAGTAACATTATTTTGACAAGAAAAAGTATTTAATTAATATTTTGATACAATACTGTAAAATAATTTTCTACTATGTATTATCGCAATAAAACCATATTCTCTTGAATATATACTTACATATAAAATACTACTATATCTTTTTTTAAGGAAGAGTATGGATCAGTGGAAAAATTAAATTTCTTTTCAAATACTTGTAGTTGAAACTGGTGGTAACGTAATAAATGATTACGTAAATAGGTCATGAAATGGTTCGATAGAGGAGGATTCATATGAAGTAGTATGTAGTAGAACTCGAAGTAATGCTTTCGGTTCACTGTTCTTAGTACGACTGTTTCAATTTGTATTGATATCCTTTCAACTCTTGGTAACCCATTTGCCCAGCCATTGAAACATAAAAAGGTTACAGAAAGTTCTGTTTGATGTTGAGAAAGATGATATTCATGTTTACGTGGATAAGTTTGAAATTAAAATACGAAAACTTTTTATTAATATTAGATATTTAAGTTAGATACAATAATTAAACTATGAACCATTTGGAACTAATTAATATCCCTGGTTTTTTTGTAACTACGACACCCTGGATGTAAACTTTCAAAGTAGTATTAAATATTCCTTCACGGTTTGTGACAAAGATATTACTGTATTTAAAAATTAATCATAATGTAAAATGAGATTTAGTTTAATATTTAATGATAAATTTCTAACAACAAATGCTGGGCAATAATTAATTATTTCTAAGTCAAGCTTGGGGGTTGTAACACTTTCCCATTCAATTAACTCACATTTGCAGGTTAATAAGACAGCGAAATTTTCCCGGAGGAGTTATCAGTTCAATTACCTAAGGTAGGGAAGAGAAATTCAAGTTTATAGAAAATAATTATAACTTAATTTTTTATATGATAGAGTATTAAAATTAAAAATAATAATTATTTGATGTGTTGACTCATGATTGTATTTGGTTTAATTTATTTAAAAAAAATTATTTAGTTGCAAATTTGTTACCAATTTGTCTTATTTGTCAAAGTTATCAAATAAGTTGTCATATTCACCATGAATTATTTGTATTTGAAGAAGACAGAAATTAATTAATTTCAAAAAATAATTTTAATAATAATTTTTGCGGGAATTTTTAATAATTTTTGTGCTAGCTTTTAGCAGTTAGGGCCTTTCACTAATTAGATAATATTAAAAACTCTAAAACAATGACTGCTTAAAAGGGGCATGATTAGATAAAACATCTTTAAAGTCATAATTGAGATGTTAGCGTTCAGTAAGGATTGATCAGGTGTCCAAATAAGGAAATAATAAAGTGGAAACACTCATGTCAAATTTCACGGAAAACTAAGAATATTAAAATTATGAAGTTTTATTACTGGGCACAAGCCTCAAATGCGCCGGAGCCATTAAATAAAGATAACAAGGAAGGAAATAAACGATAAAGTAAGGAAATAAATATATATAAAAGAAGAGGAGAAAAAAATATAAATATTAAGTCTTTTAAAACAATAAAAAAATTTTAGAAAAACAACAGAAAGTTCTCTTGTTATCAGCTCATACGATTATTTCCACAAAAAAACTAGTCCTTTCTAATATTGTCTTATTCTAGGCAAAGCAAAATATATCACTACAGTAGTATGAGAAGCACCAACTGAAGGGAAACCAATTAGTAAACAAAGTTTTATCACGAAAAAATAAAAAAAATTCGAGAAAAATACAAAACAATACACAAATAGTTGCATATAAAGTCAGAAAGGTGATCAGATGTCATGCAACAACTTGCAAAATTGATTAAAAAAATTTTCATTATTTAATTCAATTCAATTCTCATTATTCAATTTCAAGTTGCCAGATTACAAAATAGGAAATTAAACCACATATAGAGGGTTATATATTTATTTTTTAAGGCCCGTTCAGACTGAAATTAAGAACCGCAATTGATTTGTCTCTGTTTCCTTAGACGTATCTAAAAACTGGATTTGCACAAGGAAATAAAATTTACTGGGTCATTCAAAGTTTAAAATTAGCAAAAAGTCATATTTTAAATAAAAAAGTTTTATTTCAATGATTTTTATCGAACTAATTAACATTTATTGAATAATATTACTTATTTAATTGAATATCAGTGGAGGTTGTTAGTTAGTCACAAAATTTTTAGACATGGATTTTCCAGCATTAGATTTGCACATTTAAAAATATTAATCTAGATAACTAAAAGATTTTTTATTTAACTTTATTCTTTTATTTAATATACAATTGTGGAATTTATGTGGAATTTAGTTACATTTGTTGAATATCCGTTGTTTTTAATCAAATTTATATATATATATATATATATATATATATATATAGCAAAATAAATAAATGCAGAAAATTAAGAAAAACAATAAGTTTCATTTATTGCGCATAAGCTGCAAGAAAATAGAACTCATAAAATAAGTTCAAAATGAAGATAAAGGTGAAACAAAGGAAAATTACAGATATATGAAAAAAAGGGGGGAGAGAGATAATAATAAAAAATTAAAATCAACTGCAGGATAAAAAAATTTTTTTTTTTTCATTTTATCCTTTTTTTTCGGATTTTTGTTATTTTTTTTATTTTTATCCCCCAGTTGTTTGTTATTTTTTATTATTATTTTTCTTTCCCCCCCTTTTTTCATATGTCTGTAATTTTCCCTTTGTTTTATCTTCATTTTGAACTATATATATATATATATATATGTATAGATGTATAAGAATGGGGAAGAAAGTAAAATTCTTTGCACATCTCTACAGACATTTTATGTTAGATATCGATAAAAGAATTGCGGTCAGACTTTATTTCATATTATCCTCAAGAGGCACAAAAAAGACTTGACTGCAGCCGAAATTAAGTCTTGCAGTTGGAAAGTACATAAGGGAAATGGGAGTTGGCAGTTTTTTTACGTGTGTCGGCATTAAATAGAGTGCGTTAATTGTTAATAAGAGTATATATTTGTACTCCGAGTAACAAAGGCTATTTTCCATGTTTCAATCAACCAGAAAGTAATTTTCATGTAGTCCCTAATGTAATAATGCATCAAATTATTAAAGACATCACTAATTAAACTAACAATGTAAAGTTATTTTTTTGAGAATATTAGAGGGATCACCCTTCTGCTTCATCGTCATGATTTCTTCCTAGCATTTTTTTCCTCATTGTAGAACAAAAACTTTATTCAAACAACAAAACTTATTACATTTTATCTCATCGTTATCTTGGACGCAATAAAATTCGCCAAATTATTTTGCAATTTTATACTCAACATAGAACAGCACTATTGGCCGCGCACATATGTCATTTTCGTGGAATGAAATTAACAAGTCTCCAATTATATACAGAAGAAGAAAACGGAAACCTCTGTTATTTGCTAAAGAACAAGTTCGTTATCTTTTATACAATTATGACTTGAGATAATTTTTACCAATATTGTGGTTGGAGCAGAATAATTGTCGCACTTTTGAGAGTTTCATTCATTGCTCGCTATATTCGCCAATCCCCTTTTTCCCTTCTCAACCATTTTTATTTCTCAACCATTTCTATTAAACGTTTCCTTGAATTGATTTATGAAACAATCGTCGATAAAAAAAACATATTTTAGGAGAAATATTGAAACAGTTTAAAAATTTTATACGATCATTAGCATATTCTAGCAATTTCCTCAATATAGTTTTGAGCTCGTTCTGGAATCAAGTTATAGGATTACGTAATTTTCTTTGAGTATTTTTTTTTCTTCTTTTCTAAAATCTAATTCACATTTGATTGACATAAAAATGAAAAATTATAACACAAAATTATTAATTTTATGAATCTCAGCATTAAAATACTTACAATATAATTGTCAGTGATTTATAACAGATTAAAATTTATTTAAAAAAATTGGCACGATCTGTGCAACTTTTTTCTTCATACTGTGAATCATTAAAAGTGAAGATAAAAAATAATTTCTATCAAAATATGACAAAACATTCGCAAAGATGGGGAAACATAAAAAAAATTACTCGGAATTCTGATTGCAATTTAGAGTTGTTTGTTGCTTCGAATAATCACCTACCAACACTTAGTTTTTGGGTCAATCTAACAGGTTTTGATGTTTTTAATCCAATCTTTTTCATTAGAGGTTCATTTAATCCTGCTACGTCTTTTTTCTTTCTCCTTATTTCTTGGCATAAATATTCATTGATGATCATTTATATGCATACTTAATTTCATTATTGATATAGAATATCTAAAAATGTGTAATCCAGTTCGTCGCATCGAAACAACTGTATACACTATTTTTACGAAAAAAATATTCATTAAGGTTTTTAAGCAACATTAAAAGCAAAGTTTAGGTAATAAGTAAGTTAAGTCGAATAAATAAGTAATCTGGCTGTATAATTGTCAAAATAATAATTTTTATAACTATGCATCAAAATTCAAATTTATCAGTAAAATCAGGTAATATCATCCTTTGAAGAGTTTCTCGTTTCCCATTGTGTTTTAAAATTTCGCTTCAATTTTTTTTAGTATTATTATAATCGTATTTTTTTAAATTTAATTTGATAAAGTTTTAAATTTTCTGGTGATTCGGGTTATATGCTTTTCAGGGTGGTCAAACTACGTTTATCTCTATGCTTCTCTTTCAGAAAAAGCTAATTAGTAGGCCCCAAACAGCCCCAAAAGTGAAAAAAAATGAATTGATTACGTGAAAAAAGAAAGACAAAAAACGAATCATTCTAATTTATTTTTTTGCAAATGATCGGATCTTTACGTACTAGGACTTACGCACTATTTTTGACATGCTATCATCTTTGCTCTTTTTTCGTTCTCTGTAATATTGCGTATTTGGATTTTAAAAACACTCTTTGTGCCCTGGATGGAATGGTGTTAGAATTTTCAGAAGAATTTCAACACAGTTCAATATTAGAAACAAATGAAAATTTTGTATGATTTCTCTTCTTTTACTTTATGAACTAAATTTAAGTCTCGTGAATAATTAGTTCTCACCATCATGAACAATTCATCTCTAATTCTTTAAAAAATATTTTGAACTAGTGGGCTGCGCCCCCTGATCGCTAACGCTCGCCAACCCCAGAAAATTGCCACGCAATCTTATATGGTTTGCTTCGCAAACCAAGCTCACTTCGCTCTCTACTAACTTAGGTACATTGCAAATGCACAAAATTCTAAGAATTCAAAACAATCATTCAAATTCATATAAAAACTTTTTGTTTTTTTTAAATTACATCTTTTTAGTAAATACTAAGTCATTAAAATAAATTTGAATTCAAATAAATGACTTGTAATTCGTTAAACCTAATAGAAATGTGCTATAGTGTGATTCGCGATATAAATCAAAAATCGTCAAATAAATTCGTAATATATAAATTCGCGAAAAAAGGCGCTTTCGACAAAATACTAAAATAGAGATCTATCGACAAAGACAACTCACTTCTGCCTAGCTTAATAGTATGAGATTGCCGGAGCTGATGGTCTTTGGGTTATTTCAGTTTCCGTTTTTAAAAGCGCTGTATGTTGAGCCACCTCAGCTAGATTTGGCATGTGACATTTTTAGCGGCAATCATTGGTCGATTCGCCGTGTAAGCGAAATAGTAACGTAAACAAAGCAAAGCAAACGTTGAAACCGGCGGAAAAGAAATACAGCCAAAATTTGGGAGTCACATAAGAGAATTATATATATTAGATTATATATTATATGTCTAAAGATTTAATTTAGTAATAAAAAACTTCTATAATATAAAATTTTTATATATTTACTATTCTAACATTTTTGGAATTCTAACATTTAATTTTTCGGAAATTCCATTTATATAAAAATTGTATTTTCTCTAAAAAAAAGTTTATTTAATAGCTTGATGTAAACTGACATTTATATTTCTTCTGTCAACTACAATAAATGATCATAAGTAATATAGATTTTAACGCTTGTCTTTTTTTAAAGTTTTAAGAGTAAACATTGGGGAATTCATGAGTAATCTGTTAGGGTATTTTTACGATCAAATGTAACTATGTGCGAAAACTCTTCCGAAAACTTAATAACAGATGCTTTATGGCTGGGTTTTCTTCATTCTTCAATAACCACACTCAGAACCCGATAACCCAGTTTCACAGTTCTCATGTAAGAAATAAATTGCTCTTCTTTATAATGGTTGCCATAGTAACGCACACCTATTTGAAATTTTATGTCGAGTTCTAGATGTACGCCTTATGGGAAACACTATATGCTTGTATGGGTGTTTTGAGAATCAATTTTAAAGCACTAGCATTTTTCTGGAGTGCTTTTCGTTTTTTATCTAAGAAACTACCTATAACAATCATAAAAGAGGAATAAAATAAATGTTAGAACTTGCGGAATGCTTTCTTACAGATTTTGAGAGCACTGAATATTTGTCTTAAAAAATTGTTTTCCTTTTTTTAATTTAATTTCATAGTGTAGATGATAAACGAAGAATGAACATAAATAACTGATATTTGAAAACTTCGAAAGCTATGATAGGAAATTTTACCAAATTATTTATTTTATTATACATACAAAAAAGAAGAAAAAAAGTTTCGATGCTGATTAACCATCAGTTTTCTCACAAAGAAGCTATTTGTTATGAAAAATAGCTAACAAACAAATTAAAAATGTTTTTATATTTATTTAAAGAGCTGAATTAGTTAATAATATAAGCAATATTAGGCGTAGTTTGATGCATGTTCCTTGATAGTCTGTTCTAAGGATAAAACGAAACTTTGTAAACTATGGTTAAAAGTATTTTGGCACCAAGTGAGAAAGAAAAATGAGCAAAATTTGAGGAAGTTTCGCCAAGTGCGGTTAATGAATCCGTTATCATTCTCTTTCGCAACATTTGTCTGGGCGATTTCGAAATTGTTTGTCGTAATTTACTTATAAGGGTAATGACTTATCATCACGATAAAAACTCACACAGTGCGAATTTCAAGGAATTATGAAGGAAAAAAATTGTGGGTAAAAGCACCTCACTTCCGGTATGTTCACTTGAGTTTTTAATTTTCTATTACACTGCAAAACATTCCGGATCAAATTGCGATATAAAGTTCAGGCAGTTAGGGTACATCATTCATAAAATTAATTTTACGGTAAGATCCATTTTTACCGTAAAATTAATTTCTCCGTAAAATCTATTTTTACCGCAATTTTTACAGTTATATTTATTTAATTGTTATTTAGTTGTTCCGCGATTTTACGGTAGTTATTATTATTGAAATTACAATACATCATATCCTTTGCTGTGTAACATGTTCCGGTAAAAATAGATTTTACTGTAAAATGTACCATCTCCCTGAATGCTAGGACTTATTACCGTAATTTGATACGGAATGTTTTACAGCAGTGTTTCCCAACGTGTGGTACGCGTACCCCCAGGGGTACGGGAATAGTTTAGAGGGGGTACGCGATCTTATGCGAAATGTCTTGCAACAAACGAAAATTTCAAAACTTTTTATTTAAAAACAAAGCTAGCCACTATTACGTATTTTTCTATTGGCTATTATTTTCAGAGTTAACAGTTAATAAATAGTGGCGTCATCAGCCAGTTCTGATTTTTTACTTTTTGGCAATTTTTTTATAATAAAAAATACATTCAGTTTTTTTATTAATGGTACGCAGCGTTACGAGAAATTTAGAAAGGGTACACAAAAGTCAAGTTTAGGAAACACTGTTTTACAGTATAAAACCAAATACATCCAAAAACACTCTAAAATATATAAATACGTTCGAATTCATCTTATTTCTTTTATAATTACTTGGAATCATGCTTAAAATCATATTAAAAGCTATTAAAATTAGTTATATATGATTTGAATAATAGTAGATTTTATATCTGTTCCTTTTATAATAATAAAAATCTTCAAAACACGTTTAAATTTACTAACATTGCTACAATTTATAGGCTGCTGAGTCACTTTAGTGTTCTGCTGTAAGGACGAAATGATTATATGAAACAAAAATAAACCCTTGAAAGGAATCCCGAGAGATAGGAAGCATTATTCTTATAGAAACGTGCAATTATTTCTAAGAAACAAGACAACATAGAAATATTACACGAACCGCGACGAAATATTTTTTTTCCGCGCAAGACATGAAAAGAATAATGGATCTTTTAATGATATTTACCACCGATACAGATTCTATTCCTTGATCTTTTTATAGTCACTTACATTAATTAAAGGTTCTATATTTTATTAAAAAGTCTTTGATTTTTTCTCGCCAGATAGTACAATAGTTAGTGTAACACTTAAATTTATTTTACCGCATATAACAAAGAAAGTTTAATAAATTGCCATAAATAGAATAAATGTTATCACCCAAATAAATGTTACAGTATTACAATGTATAGTAATACTATGTAAAGAAAAATATTTATATTTATCCAGATGGTGATATAGAAAATGAACAAAATCGGAAAACTGCTTCTCACCAATACACAATTTCTCTATTTAATAACATTTAAAAACCGGTTTTTCTATATGAAGAAGACTGCAGGCTAAAATACGTTTTTTTTTTATTGTAGAACTGTCTCTTGGTAAAAAGATATACATTGCCCATAAAAAACCTTGAATCATTCATAAATCACCCTGTAGAACTTCTGACAAAAGTTAAACTACTTAAGAGTGTGAACAAAGTTTAAATTGTATTACTTTTGAAAATGGAACGATTAAAATATTTGAAAAAAAATTGTTTTTTCTCTGAAACTATTCAATAAATAAGTTTAAAATGGTAATTACATCTTATCAAAACCCTATATATTAAATTAATTAATAAAATTTCACTATTTCAGATTTTGAACATCACTTTTAGCCAATTTCAATTTTATCGCAAAAAGTACTACAGTAGTATTTTTAACACTTAAATGCTATAAGCATAATTTTTACATGTATCCAAAAAAAAAAGTCAACGTTTTTATCCGCTTTTAATCACATGAGTGCAATATGTAAATCTATGTTCCATTAGACAAAATAGATAAAAAGTTATCGAATCCAAATTTAGAGTTTAAAGTGAGTTTGACACAATGCTTCAATCTTCGTTGATCCCTTATCTCATGAGTGAGTTAAAGATAACTAAGCTACGGAGTTGAAAATATATACTGTTCCAAATCCGATATGGTTCAGCTTTACGATGTTGATTGGTTGTACAACGTAACATCAGTATCAAAATTTTAGTAAAACGTTAAAATTATATGAAGAGAAATATGACACAATTAGAATAATAAAAAAATTTCAAGGCAATTTTTTTTTACTATTCTTATTTTACTCTATTATTATTTATTTCAATAATTAAATTTATCGTAAATGTAACTATATTTCAAAACTATCAAAGGGATGGCAACAATCCAATAAACTTCTTTCCTTCAGAAATAAACAATAAAAATTTCTTTTACGAAAACAAAAAATCGAAAGTGAAAAATATCATTTAAAGTAAGTGCCATTATCAATTTAAAAATATTGCGTGAAATAAAAACAGGTCATTCAATTAGTAACGACGCTCTGTGTGACTTAAGGTCTTGTAGCATTTCATGTTGATACGAGAAGAGGGAAGGACAAAAATAGATCTTATCTTTTTTGTAAAATAAGATGTAGCACATTTAAAAGTTACAAAAGATCAAAAAGAAATATTTTTTTTTTTTTTTTTTTAATAAAGGATAAATGAATGTCATGTTTCGAACATGTAAAAGAAAGTAAGAAAAGAAAAGAAAGTAACGAAGTAATGTTATACAATTAAATTGAATACTCTTTTACTTTGGTTCTTAGAATTAATATATAGGTATATACATATTAATTCTTATTAAAATATATATATATATATATATATTGAAGTATAAAACAAAGGTGCGACAGAAATTAGAAGATTATATCGTACAGTTGAATAATTTAAGCCATCGCAAAGTTTCAAAGTTTGCTTTCAATTTCATGCAAGTTTAAATAAAAATAAATAAATAATAAGTTTAATAATTAGAGTATTATTGATTACATTTTTGATTGCATTGATTATATTAGATTATTACATTATATTGATTACTTTACATTATTCCACGATTAATAATAATTTCTACTTTTTAAAAAACTTCATTAAATATTTTATTCCATCTCGAGTTTGAATCGAAAATTCAAATGACCAAATTTATAACAAAATATTAACTGATGTTTTTATATTTTAACAAAAATCTACAATGCTACCTAAATAACACGCCGACCGGTGTGTGTAGGGGGCAGGGAACTGTCCTTGCACCAGAAAGGTTCTGGGTTCGAATCCCGGGCAAGGCATGAATGTTCTCTTCTTCTCTGTACTATCTGTCCTCACTGTGGGAGTGACGTTGGCCCACCTAATATATGGTGCCCCTGAAAGAGAGGCCAACAAAATCGCCCTGTATATGCCTGAATTGACGGAAGTTAACATAGGTGGGCATTGGGAAAAAAAAAACTCTTAAGAACTGATATAAAGGTTAGCATAAATAAATTAATATTGCAATAAATAATATACTCATTTTTTCAAACATCCAATCTTTATTAGCTGATTTTAATGTTGTAGTTTTTACGCATGACGTCACTTAATACAATTTCGTTTTATGTGTTGTTTCGGAGCCACTGTTATGCAAGAAATTCATTAACAGCGTGAATCTAGAAAATGTGTGAAACGAACCAAGAGTCACTAAAAGAATAAAAAGCTTGGTATATTTAATTTCTTATATCTCTGATTGTATTGCATGAAAATAGTTTTAAAAACATAAAATTCCTTTTTGTCAACCCTCTATATTTATAAAAAAACTCTAAATGTCTCTTCAGAAATTTTACATAAAATACTTAATTCATTTTTAATAAGCTAGAAGTCTGTTACCAATTTAAAATTATTTAATTACTCCCAAATGTTGTTCATAAAATCTCTTCCACAATTCATCTGTAAAAACCTCTCTGAAACAAAAAATTAAAGTATTAAATTTCTTAACTTACAACTGAATTAAACTTAATGAGTATGTAAAAAATCTGTAAATAATTATGAATAAAATAATTATGAATAATTACTAATTATTGTNAAATCGAAACTTACTTTAAATTCATATACTTGTTAAAGAGATCTATTTTGTTAAATAGAATGAAGTGCAAAAATTTCTTTCTATGAGCTTCAGTTAAATCTTTGTACTTTAATTTTTTTTTTAAATATAATTTTATTAAAATAAATATTTAATTACATTAAATTTGGGCTCAACTTACTCAATAGCTAAATCGAAACTTGCTTTAAATTCATATACTTGTTAAAGAGATCTATTTTGTTAAATAGAATCAAGTGCAAAAATTTCTTTCTATGAGCTTCAGTTAAATCTTTGTACTTTATTTTTTTTTAAATATAATTTTATTGAAATAAATATTTAAATACATTAAATTTGGGCTAAACTCACTCAACAGCCAAATCGAATCTTATTTTAAATTCATATAATTGTTAAAGAGATGCACTTTTTGCAGTGCTTCTTTCCTTCTTTTTCTGTGTCTTTTTTCAGGTGCTCTTCTTTCCATTTACAATTTGCTGTATAGAAGGTCAGTACGTAATGTCAAGCCTCGGAGAGGAATACATTGTGAATAATAACTGACATTGAGGAATAATATATTTTGAATGAATATGGATTTCATGTGTGTTATACCACAAACTAAATACTTCTATTTAGTATAATACACGTCATGTGTGTGCTGTCGTAGTCTCACTATTTTCATAACTAATATCAAGTTTATGAATACTCAATGTAACCATAAAAAGCTACAGTGGAATATAAATTGATTTAGCAATATATTTAAGAAACTATGAGTTGTAGAGACAAAATAATATGCATATTTTGAATCAGCATGTTTCGATTGTCTTTGAAAATGCATTTAATACCAAGATATCCTAAACTTCTTATTTGTCGATATTGATGATGTATATTAAAATGCATAGAAATACGTAAAATCTTGAAAGAATATTAAAATATAAAAATGAGTAAAGGAAAACATATTGTTTTCAACAATTGCTTGTTTATAAAAAAACTCTGTGAGAAATGTTTTTTAAAGAAAATAAACTTGCTTTAATAAAAAAAAAATAAACTATGTTATATGAAACTTCTTACAGAAGACTACTTTACGAACCAAAAAGAAACGTATAGTGACGTGAACTTGTGCGGATAGCTTTCGTTTCATTTTCTTATCTTCGGTGAATTAATTCAATCTGGTTCTAGATCCCAAAAAGTGCTATTTTTCTTAAAGCTATTTTGTTCCCTTATCTTAATTTGCTGTTTTTTCTTATGCGTATGTTTCAGCACTGAATCAGTGAAAGTGCTATTCTTTGAGGCCTGTTTTATAGCCAAGATAGATACTGAACTGTAATTCTGGAAATGGAAAGGAAAGATTTGATAAAAAAAAAGTAAATAAAGAATTTCAGCATCACTCGAACTTCTTCAAAGATTTTTTAAACAGTATTCCACTATTATTTTATAATAAATATATCAGAGTTAGGAATAATTTTAGTAAATACACATTTTTACAATATAAATAATATTTTTTTTTGCAATTTAGAGGTTTTTGAGGAGATTAAAATGATATTGTTTTCAAATTTTAACTTACAAATTTTTTTAAATTCAATTTTAATCTCCCTACACACATTTTTGAGCAAAAAAGCATGTTTACTAGAAGTTTAAAGCATTACTTTGTAGACATCTTTGTCATGCATCTCATTACAGTTGCACTTAAAATAATAAGGACTTATACAAGTATTGTTACCTAAAAGGTAGTATTTTATTGTTCATGCTTACATTTTTAGGTGCATACTGAGTACACATATTGTGTGCAATTCTCCAAACAAATGAGTTTCTTTACATTTATGCATGTTAAGTCCAAAAACGTACAGCTTTTGAAATTAGAATTATAGCACTTAGGAATATTTTTTTGTTTTGATTCTTATACTTTCCGTAGCTTAAGATTTTAACCGATACCAGATATTTTCATATCGCTGATTTTGAATCTGTAATTGGTCTCTATCCTTCAAGCTGCAGTTTTCTAAAGGACGTTTTTAGTCTATTTTTTTTAAATGCAAAAATTTAAAAACGTTACATATAATAGGGGTCACATAAATGTTGTGACAAATTTCGAGAGGAGTTAGATCTGATCACCAGGATAAAAACTGCATAGGAATCAATGCCCGGAAATGTCGTCGTACGCTGCTAAGAGTGCTTCCCTATAATGAGCAATTTTTTTTCGAGTGCTTCTAAACTGGTCATAATAGAAAAGCGTACGTAGACACCTACGACGACATTTCAGGAAAGGCTTCCTATACAATTTTAATCCTGATGATGTGCTCTAACTTCAGTTGAAGTTGGTTGCAACATTTATGCTACCTGTTATTATACCTAATATATTTAAATTTGTACATTTCGATAAAAAAAACTAAAAATATCATTTGAAAACTGTAACTTTAGAAGCAAAACTAATTTCCGATTTTCAATCCCCACAACCGAATTACGCAAGATCAAGTATTAGTATAAATGCCAAAAAAAAGTTTTTTCCCTTGAATAATCAGCCACAATTATCTATCTAATTCTAAAAATGTTTAATGTTTTAAATGTTTAAATGTTAAATGTTAAAAGTGTTGAAAGTAGAAATCTAACTCTGTGAATGTAGATTTGACAATTTATTAATTTTAACTTTAAAAAATAATTTAAAATGATCCATTTTGTGTTTCTAAAATCAGAAATCTTGGTTTCTAATATTAAATCAAATGTTTCGAACGTAGAATGAGTAGCAAATTGGAGATCAATAAGAGATACTTGGATTGCTTCGTTGTGAGTTCCTTTATTAATTTGTGCAAGATGGTCTTCAACGGGGCAAGACTTTTTAAGCTGTCTTTGTTTATAAGCCATCTTGTAACAAACGAAAAAAAAAAACATTGTGATCCCCGGAAGGATATCATAGGTTACCTATTGGCAAAATGGTTGTTGTCTAATTTTTTTTTAGAAAAGCAACTTTATTGCGTTTTCATCTTGGACATCTTTAACTGTTAATCTGAACTGCTCGGTACGCAATTTTGCAGACATATTTCAATTCAGCTCAGATACATTCTGTGTAAATTCTTTTGATGACTGAACAGACATTAAACGGCCAATCGAGATCAATATTAAAATTTTTTTATAGATACAATGGCGTTTGAAGGAGATTGTAAGCTGCATCATACACCCTTTTCGGATTCACAAGTTCATACATGAGATATGATTTAAAAGCTAGGCTTTTTTTCCAATTTTGCATAAACAGTGAATGAATCATTTACATAGCGTGGATGACAGTCTACGGTCTTGTGCAAGTCATTGCGTACGTTGACAATGGATCCTTTTATCCCTAACTAGTAATCAACACCAAGTTCTCGTATTTGCATGAAAGGGGCTTGGGGAGCCACCATTCGCTCTTCGGTAGGGTTCAATTTTCTCAACCACTTTGTACTTATGTGAGGGACGGGCTTCATGCTTGCGTTTGCGAACGGAATTCTTTCGTTTTTTCGTTTATGTGTAACGCTTAAGGTGTTCCCGTCTACGTTCCTTGGCATTGGCTATTTCGACCTCGGTAAGTTTAGGTCTTGACATTGTTTTTTCTTGATTCTACTCTAACTTTTGGAATCGTGTCAATCAGTTTGGACCCTCCTTATATGTGATATTCACCTGAATTAGTTTTGAAAACGATCCAGTTTGAACTGTAGGTAAGAATTTCTGATTCTTAATTAAAACAATAAGAAAGAAAAATATCGTTCAAATGATGAAATTCTCTTTTATTCCCAACTGAAGAAGTATTTATGAGATATCTCTGGTCTCATATCTCAAAAATAAACTCACAAACTTAATGCATAACAAAATTAAAAGTGAGAAAAAGAATTCTGAAAAAAATTATCAGACGGCAGTAGTCGCCATTGCAACACATGAGTACTGTTTACTATTATTCTTAATTATTGTAGTTGAAAATTGAGAACGCCATCAAATCCAAACTAATACCCATTTTGCCACTGGGTAAAAATAGAAACAGGATTTAAATTTTCCTCTTGGCTTGTGGCTGAACAAAGTACATACTTTATAAAGAATATTGAAGTCATTGTGGGATCAAATGACGTTTCTCCTTTGTCCAAAAAGAAATTTTTTCTTCAGGTTCCCTAACTTAAAAAGTCATTTAAGAACAAAATCAGGACAAAAAACAACCAAGAAGGATAAACGTCGAAGATATTAACTTATTTGAATGCAAGATACCAAGTGTGTTTTAATTGAAGTCTTTTTCAAATGTCTTAAAGTCATTTTATAATTTAAATATATATCATTGTATTATTTTTTTATAAAAATTAACTTTTCATAAAAAATGACTTTAGCTTATTGTATGTATTTCTAATAGTCACATAAAATAAAAGCCATTTATATTTTGAATTTTTTTTCTTTCTTTTAATGACTCTGAAATTCTTTTTTTTTCTTTTTTTTCACGTTTTTCTTCGCAGTTACATAATTTTTCTTAAACATAAAATATATCAGTTGTTAAAAAGTATGTTTTTAATTTTTTTCAAACATATTTCTGAAATGATTGCTGGAATTCTACAATTTAAATTTAAAATTCTTAATCGCAAATTGGCATTTTAACTGACATTTTCCTTTCTTGAGCCTTAGAGTAGTAAATAAAGAATTTGGAAGAGCTTTTTTCCGTATAAAACTTGACAGCTTCAAAGTCTGAAGATTCCTTTCTTAGGTACTTAAAATGCAAGATTTTTATCGATATTAAACTGAAAATAAAAATTGTTTAAAAAAACACACTAATTGCCATACCCCATAATAAAAAATAATTCTTCATTTTTATGGAATTGATAAATAATTCTAATAAACTATTATTGAAATTATCTCTTTATTTTTACTTAGCTCAACAATTCAATTATTTAAGAATATATTCGTTTATTTATAAATAGTAGTTTTTATTATATGTGCAATAGTGTGCACATCAATGTTTCTTTCATATTTAAATACTTATTGATATTTATTGAATTTCACCATTTTATATAAATATACATTAAATTTTTATTTTAGTACTCGAAATATATTTTAATGGGATATGAAATTCTTTTATTATTATATATTTTAATAATCCTTTCTAATTAATCCTTTTAATTAATCCTTTTAATTAATCCTTTTATAATTGTTTTTTAATTAATCCTTTTATAATTATATAAAGAAATCCTTTTTGTTGTGGGTTGACATTAGTAGAATAATACCAGTTTCTATTTATTTCAAGGATAAACATTTTTATTTTCTAAAATATTCTGCTTTAACTGCATGCGCGTAAAATAATCAACTCATTTAAGACCTCAATTTAAATGTAAAACTTTAAACACGACTTATATAAAGCAATAGTTTCATTTTCTGGGATGACTAATCATTTAAATTTTTAATTATTTATTGAAATTTGAAAGTGTAATTATTTTTACCGACTTTATTCTTTTGAAAGATCCATGGTTTTACCTAAATGACAAAAGTGGAGTGAATGGCAATTAATAACTCGTGGCTTTAAACTAATATAAAATTTTTCATACATGTCTGTAATGACATCTCTCTTCTAAATGCCAATTGAAATGTTTTTACTCATAAATTAGAATACTACCATAGTTCATTCTTCAGTAATTTTTCTTAAATTTGCACCACTATTGTTGTATATGTTATTGTTGTATATCTGTGCGCCGTAATTATTATTTGTGTTTTGTATCTTTATATGAATACCTACATGTTGTATTCTTATGGGAATATTACATCTTTACTGGAATAACTCTAACTGCAGCTAGTTTTGAATTCGACATGTATTTATTTTACATGTCCTAAATATATCCTACTATTGCAAAAGAACTTTCTATTAAAAATTAACTCTATAAGAGCATTAGGATATCTAATTAACTTCATAAATTTATGGGAAAAAATCATCGGTGTACATAGACAAAAGATAATACTTTTAAGCTTTTGAAAAAAAATATAAATTATGGAAAAATAAGTTAAAAATACTGATATTTTCTGTTAAAACAAAAACATTCGTTGGATCTTTGCTTCTGCATGTGCATCAAAACAATAGATTACTTTTATAAACATAATTTACTCAACAAAATATAACTCATCTAGTTCTATTATTTGTATTTGTGCTATCAAGTAATTCACCAATTATGATTTTATTCACTTATTTTAATTCTTTATCATCTAATATTATTTTGAAAAAAATGTGTTATATCGACTCAGTTAACAAAGTGAAATAATGTCGATAACCGTCTCTTTTTATTAGAGCAAACATTTTTCTAAGTTATTTACAGTAAGCGCTTGTTACTATTCAGGCTTAAAAATTTGCTCAAAAACTTCTACTGAGAATTAAAAACTTGGTTATTGTCAGAATTTAAAGTTCAGATCTGTGTTTTTCTTCCAGCAGTTTTGATCTGTCCACCAAAAGCATTTTACGTTATTCTTAGGGATTTAGTTTATTTCGCCATTAATGAGGGGAAAAAAGCTAATTTAAGAAGAGTAGTGGAAGTTTATTCTGTAATTAGGTTGCAAATGTTTTTCAGAATGATCAAGAAGAGTCATTTTAGAATGCAATTACGATGGATACTGAGATTACAACTTGTCTGAAAAAACAATTCAGAAAGAGTAACGGCAAAGGTCAACTTTGATTTTCATGATATATTTATTTAGGATTTGTTGGAAATCATAATTTGATACAGACACCACCAAAATAACATAGTTAAGTTTGAGAATAAAGTTTTAAAAAATTAAAATATTTATACTAAAAATCAAAATATTATTACTCATACAGTAAGATTTATGTATGTTACTGGCAAAGTATGAAACACATGCATTCTATAAAATGCCTAGGCATTGTATATAATGCCAGATGTTTTTAGGCAAGGTATGAAATATGAGAAGTATTAGATACTTTCCCTAGGCATTGTATATAATAACTAGGCATTCTATGGAATGACAAATGCTATTTAGGCAAAGTATGAAAAAAAACGTCCTAATGAGGTTATTATGTAAAGATGTGCATTTCTCAAAAATAAAAATGTTATTCTGAAAAAAATAACGAGAGTGCTATTAAAAAAATTTTATTCAAAATGCGTAAAGAAAAATGAAAGTTGTGCAAAACATAATTTATGCCTCTCTTATTTAGGCAAACAAAATTTTCGTTAAAAAATTCACATTTAAGTCACAATTATTTTCAGTTTAGAAACAAATATTGCACAAAATATCCATTTAAACACCTTTACTAGCATCGCCCCAGAAGACTTTATACTTGCCGGTTTCTCATTTGGCATTTTATATAATGCCTAGGACATGTGTGTATCATTTCATACATTGTATATCATTTCATACATTGCCGGCTAGTTTTCGGCATTATATGCAATGCCTAGACATTCCACAGAATGCTGGATTTCAAACTTTGCCGGTAACATATAAATAGTAGTAAACAAAAATATATGTTCGTAACAATTGAAACAAAAAATAAAGCAATTGTGAACCATAAACGCTTAAAGGAGCTTAAGCTAGCGTAGTTAAAGAGAACACTTCATTGGTTTAAGATCGAAAAATCAATATAGAAAAGAAAACTCTGCAAAATATCTTTAATGCGAAAAATAAAATACTAAATTAGAATTTTTTAAAAGAAAATATCCTTTAAAAATAATAATAAGAAGAAAAACGATAAAATATAATTTTTAATATCTTTCTCTTAACATTTAAAAATCTTAAGTGCCACCGATGTTCCATTTTTTTTTAACATTTTATTTTGCTATGCAAAAACTTCAAGGGTTAAAAACTTAAAATAACGAAGATATGTAGAAAAATACACATGGAGTACGATTAATTAGATTAGCTAATTAGTTTAAGAATTATAAAGTGCTAAACTTGTATTAAGAAAATACCACAGGGGCCAGGAGCGTGTCAACGCAACTACAAAATTGAAATTTGACGTGCTGAAAAGGCCATTTATATTTATGAACTTCAAGCGATTATTATTTTTTTGCATAATGAATCGCACAGTGAATCGAATTTATCGATTTTTTACTATTCTTTTTGCTTTTAAGTATTTATTTGACTATTTATTTGTTTCGATTTATCTATTTGACTTTTTGCTATTTATTTGTTGTTGTAGAAAACATTTCTCACGTTCAAAATATTTATTTTGTAAACAAACACTTGACTTAGTGTAAAAAGTTTTAAAAAATGAATAATACTGTAAAATGATAAGTGTGTAAAGGATATGATGCTGCTAGATATTAATCTTAATATTGGTATCAGTATCGAAATTCTTAATAAAATAGAAGGCAAAGATAAATAAAAACTGTTTCCAATTCGAATTTCTATATAATGAAATGTTATCGTTAGATGTTAAAGTTACTTCTCATGCATTATTATCGCATAACTTCTTTTTATGTTGCTCATCCTTTATTTTTAAATTTATATACTTTTTTCAAGCATAGTTATTCATTTTTAAAATCTAGGTATTCGTTTATTTTGCTGTATATTAGATTAACCTGTAATTAATATATATTTCATCCACAAAATAATTTTGACGCATTTTCTTCACAAATTTAGAAGAAATCACAGTTAGAAAAGATTAAAAAAAGATAAATTTTTCTTCAATGTTTAGTTTTTGTAAATCTAAAGCAATTTTTTTTCCTTCCTCCCTGTACACCATGGAGGAAGATAAGATATTTGAGTAACATGATTTTAAATTTTTATTATTGAGAAACATATTATTTATATATTATGTATAAATATTATATTTATAAGTATTATATATAATGTATAAATATATTGTATATTATATAATGTAATGTATATTATGTATAAATATTATATTTATAAGTATTAGTATTTATATATAAATAATATATGTTTATATATTATTTATATAAACATATTATTATTGAGAAACATATTATTAAGCTTTGACTAGTAGTATATAGTACATAACCCACTCACAAACATAATATTACTAGTGCATCATATTGCTATCTCTCTGCAGATTTTTCTAATCTTGATTCATTCTAAGTACATCTCAAACCAATTGAAAGTAGTATTGACTGACCAACACGACATAAACTAGCCAAGTAAATCTGATTTGGAAATGAAAAAAAGATGATAGTAAAAATAATTTATTTCTAGATTGATTTCGGAAGGAATAAAATATTCATGACTTCTACGTTTTATTATATGACATACGTTATAACTGTAATAAATTATGGTTACCAAAAAATGCTAGTAAGGAAATTTATTTCACTATTACTTTTTATTACTATTTTCGGATAAGGCTTCATGGGCACGTTTCCTCTTGATTGTAATTTAATATCGAATTTAAGTACTACTATGATGTTTATGCAGTTCAAATAATAAAAGATAAGCTTAATACATTTTAAGTTAATGACATTTATATGCAATTTATGAAAATCTGTTCTAGTCCAGTGTTTTAAAACCTTTAATCTATCATTAATCAAAGCCCTTCTAATGTTAAGATGAAATGTAAATGAAAGTACACCATAAGAAATGGATATTCAAATTTCACGAAATCGTTTCCTGCAACGAGCATAATTTCGTCAAAGTGACGAAATAACTGTTGTCACTTTGTATTAAAAAATATTTCGTCATTTTCCATTTATTTCAAAAATAAAAATAAAAAACTTTAGTGCCTAATGTATTTAATTTTTCTTTTACTCTCTGATCGGTGGATCATTCGTCAAAATTAGAGAAATATTTCGTCATTCTATTTTTATCGAAAGAAAACGACAACTCTTAGTGCCTAATGTATAAAATAATTTCTTATAGGTGGATCATATAGGTGAAACAATGCCACCTACACTACACAAGAAGGACAGATAGAACAGAGAAATAAATTATACCCCTGTTTAAAGCGGGATTCGAACAAATGATTCTCCCGTGTTCCGTCCCATTATATTCGGTCGTGTAGTCGCCATTCTAGTTTCGTCATTTTAATTCGTAATCTATACTACTATGAGATTTCGAGTAGAGAAAACATTTTCGTCATATATTTGAGAATTTGCTTTTCATCACAAATGACGTGATTTCTGGACGAAATGACTCTCAAAATTAACGAAATATATCTCAAGGATTGCTGAAGTTTTGAAAGCGAGTATATTATTATTGTATATTTCATTATTTTAATTATTTCAAACATAATTTTTAATGTTAAAAGATTGGATTATTAACGTATGCATTGTGATCTGTTTCGTATACAAAAAAAATTGCCTATTGGTTCCTTCTTGGTCCTTGTTTTCTCCAATTTGTGAACATTGGATTCCAGTAATGGTATACTAAATACGAGTAAAATAAAAATTATAAATGCCTGTCATGTCACAAATAAGTTTTTTCAAACATCTCTCAAAATAGCCTGATAATTATTTTAACAGAATAATGTTTATTTTATTCTTATTTATATTCCAGTGCATCTAACATTCAGTTCCTAAAAAGAAATTAAAAATTACAATTGATACAAAATATTAGAACTCTTACTATAAAATATAAACTGTCATTTCTTCGTTTGAATTTCTAAAAACAACTCCTGTTCATTCATTTCTCCTCCATTATGCTCGACTGTAAATGATCATTATTGCCATTGAATTCTGTGAATTCTAATCTTGTCGACGCGGTGAACGTAATTCAACTTAGCAATATGATATTAAAGCTTTGAAACTAATGGTTATGACTGTGACTGTAGTCATTAACAACGTTGTTTGACAATAAATAAAAGAAATTATCTGTTTTGGGGAACTCTCTCTGCGATGCATCAGAAATATCAAAACTATTACACTTAAATGCGGAAGCCTGCGACGGAAAGGAAAGTAACTAGGAAAGTTGCTAGAATCTGGCGATGGCTGCCAATAAAGCTGAAAAACTAATTTCCTTCCTACTCTTAAACTGGGAGAATTATTTAGGTAATGCTTCTGGCGTAAACTCTAAAAATGATAGAATTTTTGCAGATTGGAAGTTTCCAGTTTCAGTTGGGAATGACACGTTTGGAATATTTTTTGAATAGAATATTTGCTTTCTTAGAATGTATAAACAGAAATATTAATAAATATTCAATAGTCTAGATAATTTAAGTTTTTTGAAAACGTTAATTGTTTTACTCAACTATTCAACTGGAGTTTAAATAGAAGCTGAAAACAAAAAATAAGCTGTGACTGATACAGTATTTAGTCGATAGATCATATTTATTTCAAGAGTACCTTAGACATATTCAAAAAATACTTTATTTTTCTTTGGGGCAAAAGAAACCTTTAATTTAAAAAAAGAAGAAAAAAGGATGAGGTCAGGCGATAGCTTAAAATATATGCATTCCTATTTTCCAATAAACTTATACTCTAAAATTTAATATTTAAGCAAATATATATATTAGTTTATTTTATAACCGGTATTGAACAGCCTACCCAATTCTAACTTTACGACTATGTACAATGTTATTATCAATGTTTTTCTCTGTAACATTGTAATTTTGAACCTAACCCAAAAGGCAAAGGAATTCATTTCAGGATCAAACAACGAGACAAATTGATTTAACTAACCTGCATTTGCGTTACTTGGAGATGAAAACCAGCTAAACCTCCCACGATTAGCCAGACGGCAAGGGGGTTCTAACCCATGATCCGTCAAACACTGAAGATATTTTTCGTCTGCACTGTGGTCGGTGCGAACCGGAAGCAGAGTTCGTATCAACCAGCCACCACTGCGATTCGAATCTGGGGCACATCACTGGGAGGCGAATATCCTTTGAGTCACCACAACTCATGCAAATATATTCAAATAAATTCTGGGGAGCAATTTAAAAAAACGAAAGAAAGAAAAGAAAGTTTTCAAATGATAATCTAAATTTTTAACAAAGCGGCTATAATTAATGCTGCATTTAAGCTTAAATAACGCTTAGAATAAAATTTTTCTCTTTCTTTCTCGCAATTATACGTAAAATAATTAGTGTTATTTCTTAAGATTGCAAGTAAATTACACCAGTTTCAAATTTTAAAAAAATTAAAGCAATGATTTTTTTAGAATTAACAAAGCTAAATAATCACGAATCCTCAAAATCATGCAGAAATCATTTGTTCCAGTTTCAATCATTGTAAGTATGAACATTAAAGAAATCTTTATGTTCACTCTCATCCATTTAGGGTTAGATAAATTGCCTTTAAAAATATTATGCCTCCCATTAACTGCAATATTAAGCAAAACATCGTAATAATGAAACGTCTACCGTCATATCCTTACCCTAATTTTAGCTTGTAATTATGAACTATAAATCAAATATAGCAAAATGTACTTACATATGTGATTATTGAATCATTATTACTATTTAAATTGCTGGAGTTAACTATGAATTTGCAGCTAAGGTGAGTAAAAAAAAAAAAAAAAAAAGATTTATGTTTTTTTTCTTTATAAATACGTCATTAGGTTTTTTTCCCCTTTACAATACGATATTCATTTATCAAAAATACTTCATTCATATTTAAAAATCGTTTTTTTATTTTGTTCCTCATTACTTAACTAGCTATTGACTATGTTTTTAATTTCAAAATGTCTCAGTTTTATATTAAGCCATTTTTTTCTCAAAAAAATATATATTTCTTCACAATATTTCAATCCAGAAAGATGAGAACAAAATTACTAACATCGTACAAGATTTTACTTGAATAAAAACTTCAATCGCTTAAAAAAAATATTTAAATTGGAAATAACAGTAGCCATGTTTCAAGCATTCAAAAAGCGGGCGACCTTTTTTTCCATCATGATACAGCTCATCTTTATACCCAGGAATCTTGTTTTACTCATATAAATGCTGATTCCCTTGGCAATAAATTAGCTTCTTATCACCTCTCCGTAGCACGTAGAAATTAATTTTACTCTGATTTTCCCCTCTTGGCTACTGTGTGATTTTTCTTGTTCTGGTTTTCATCTTTTTTCTCTCTCGACTGTGGTTTTTCTAGTTTTATTTCTCATCTTTACTTTTCCATTTTTTGTTCGCAACTTTAAGTTTTATACTTCAAACTATTTTTGTTTATTCGCATTCTGAGAGTCTTGAAAATGGGCGCTAGTTTTAAAGTGCTTGAAACATGTCAACTGTTATTTTTGATTTGTGTTTTTATTGAATTGAATGAAATTTTTGATCAAGTAATATCTTACCGCATCATTTTCTTGGGATTATTCATTTAACGGGAAAAAAATATTATTTTTAATTACTTTGTGAATTACACCTATATAAGAGTATGGATTGATTTTATTAATACATTATTTAATTAAAGGGAACTGTGTTTAGAAACTTTTCCTGCTTTCTTACAAAAGAAAACACTATTAGAGTAAAAATAAATCTTTAGTAACTTTTACAACACTGAAATCTTTGTCTTCTATCCTTATCTTAAGTACGTTAATTCATTCTGGATCTTTCAACCAAAGAGTGGAGATCTTCTATTCTGTTATCTTAATTTGTTGTTCTTAGAAACAATAGGATACATTTTTATCAAGAACAAACTTGTTTCTTTTCTTTTGAATACTTTTTTTCTTTCAATATATACTTTTTTCTTCTGAATAAGCAGAACATTTTCTTATTCAGCATTTGTTTTTACTGTAACGTAAACACGACGATTTCATTTATTAGCAAGACAATTATTCTTAGTAAAACATTATTTTTTCAAATTTTATAGATTCTGAAATAGAGTCTTCATAAAACTAGCAATCGTTATAAATTGACTCTCAGAAAAATATGTTCACCGGAGTAATATACAATATAAACCTTTGTAATGTACAGTATTGAAACATTGAACTATAATGCAGTTCAAGTTAACAAACTTTACCCTATATCCATTATGGATGAGCCTTTATTAAACAAATATTAACAATATATCAATATAACAAATATATCAGAATAATCCTTTTTAAGACGTGGTTCAAACTGTGGTTCAAACTTGCACCTAAGATTGTTGCAAGTTTGAATGATATTTTTGTTCGGAACACTCCAAAAACTTTTAATTCTGTACACTGTAAAAAATTCTGATAAAATTACTGAAAAAAACCGACATTTAGTTTGCGGGTCCTTTTTACTGTGAAATCCATTTTCCTCAGAACATATAAAGGAGCAACAAATATGATATATCTTTACAGTATGATATTCTTTTACAGTATAATTATCATAAAATTACTGTACAATTCTAATTTACGCTAACATGGATTCTTACAGATGATGTACCCAAACTACCGGTACTTTATGCTTAATAAAGCTTATGTTTAGTCTGACGCAAAATCTTAATTGAATAGCAACCTTACTCAAATTGGAAGAGCGCACATAATTTGTTGTTATTTAGGTTATATAAATATCTAACGTAACTTCGAAAAGAGACTGAATTAGTTTCCTTCTAGCGGCAGTAGAAGTGAAACGTCGTGTATATTAAAGCATTTGCTCAATCGTTGGCAAATTTTAACTCAAATTATGCTCAAAAAGATTTAAATTACGCTAATAACTAAACTCATAATAAATTGTAAGAAGTATTTCTGTCTGTAAATATCCATTAAAATCTCTGTACCACGAGGTAAGCATTGCAAATTGTTATACGTGATATAAACTATATTCCGGATAAAATTGCGGTATAAAGTCCCAGCACTTCGGATGCGTTATCCGTAAAATCAATTTTTCCTTTAAAATATTATACCGTAATTTTTAGAGTAATATTTATTTAATTAGAGTGTTTCAGTGATTTTACGGTATCTATTACTATAAATATTAGGGCATATAATAGTTTTGTTCCAGTAAAAATAGATTTTATTTTGAAAAGTACCAGCCTCTCTAGTGCCGCTACTTTTTACTTTAATTTCATCTCGAATTTTTTATAGTGTGCTAAATGACACTGTGCTAGATGACATTGCAATTGTCTATTTTAAAAGCACCAGCTAAATAATAATAGTCAAGGAAAATTTAGACTATTTTCTGGCTTAAACAAATTAACAAGCACAAAGCAAAAATGATAAAAATAATGCAACAAAAAAAATTTAATAACTGCATTGCAAGTGAACTAAGCAAGAGAAAAATATTTTAATTTGGTAAGACATAAAAAGAAAAACGTAGGATGTATTCGATTGTAACTTAAAATTCCGTTAAGTCATGCTTTCCTCGCTTTTAAATTTAGGTCCAACAAATTTATAATAATTTTTTCCTTTTAATCGAACATGATTTTAAGGTATTTAGATTGCTATTTTTATTACTTTTTCCAAGAGAATTAAAATAAAATAAAATGAAATATATACTATCAATTAATAAATAAAATAAATGATAATAAATAGTAAATAATAATAAATAATAATAAATAATAATAATAATAACAAATAGTAATAATAATAATAATAATAAATAATAATAAATATAATAAAATTAATAATAATAATAAATATAATAAAATTAATAATAATAATAAATAATGCAGATAAATATAATAAAATTAATAATAATAATAAATTAATAAATAAAATATTTGCAAGTGTTTTCTAATTACAATGAAATACTAAATAATTTTGTTGATGAGAACAATTTAGAATCTGTATTTTAGTCACTTCTAAAACAAACCACCACTTCCCCAAAGCGAATGCAAATGTATTTTGCCTTGATCACGCAAGTGTGAGTATTATTATTTTGTTTTTTCACCTTTATTTATTTTTCAGTTTCTGTTTCAATCTTGGCTGCTGCTGTTTTTCTAGTTTAATATTTTACCCTTTTTCCATTTTTTGTTAGCAGCTTTATGTTTTCTGCTTCAAATTTCTCTAGTTTTTCTTTTTCAGGTTCAGCGTGTCTTGACAGTTTGCGCTTTTTTCGAGTGCTCGAAACGTGAATTCTTTTATAAATATTTTCATATTTTTGTAGCAATTAAGTTTTCATCAAAGTTAAATATATATATATATA
>NC_092210.1:47910909-47917481 GCF_043381705.1 Parasteatoda tepidariorum | reverse complement strand
ACCAAGTATCAAATGATTAGAAGTCTTATTCTCAATGACATTTGTCCTTCAGCACTTTTGGATTTGTAACAAAGCTGTACTGTCAACACTTCAGGTTTTCTGACATGATCTCTGGAAAGTCTTTTGAAACTGAAATTTTTGTCTGGCGCAAAGTATGTCAAAATTCTCGATACTTATCCAAATTATTTTATGCTTGAATCAAATTTAGTTGCTTTAATTTATTTTAATGAGTTTCCTATTACTATAACTAAATTCTAAATAATTTTTCATAATATATTCTAAATAATTTGCATATTCTTAAATGTTTTGAGTGGTTCCTCAAAACATTTAAGAATACGCGAATTAACGTGTGTATTGTCCGTAAACTTGAGTTTGTCTAACAAATTAATTTATTTTATATTTCCCGAAAACTGCTGGTACTTACTGTCAATTTACAGTAAAATTCTATAATTGGGAATAATGTTAATAATTTCTCTAATAATATCGGCTGAATTTGTATATCTATATTTAATTCTGTTTCTCTTATATTTTCATTCAAAATATGATTCTAACTAAATAGCAAAATTTAGAATCCTTTGACAGGAAACGTACTAATAGAAGTTAGGAAAAAAGAATATAGAATTATTTACTTCTAATAATTTAGATAGAAATTTGAAAATAAACTAAGTTTGTTATAAATTTGATCAAAATTTAGTAAAAGAAACAAAAATCATCTGGAAAATTTTTGCTGCAATTGGAAATTCATTTTAATAGCTATAATCGGTCAACTCAAAATTTTAAGCAGCGATAAACTGCAACTATATATGTTTGGTTTCTAACAATGGATTTTTATTTTTATTTCATACCAACTCTAAAAGCGTCAGCAAAATGTTATGTTAAAAGTTTATAGTTACTTGCAAAGCATTACAAAACTATTCCATTATTTGAAGCCAGACATATATTTATATTTTTGTAGAATATCATTGTTTTACATTTAATACACATTGATTCCACAATAGTCCTGCTTAATTAATTGTAATAACAAACAATTCAGAGTTATAAACATTTATTAACAATGAAATGCAGTTATAAAAATACTATTAGTAAAGGAATATATATATACAAAATTGTTTTTGAAAAATTAAGTACAAATAACTAAATTATTTGCACAGGTAATCTATGGTCTGCATCGCATTGGTTCCGCAATTAAATGGCTCTTTTTAAATTAATGTTGATTTCCTTTAGTTAGCAGTGCCATCTGAAGGCAAAGTTTCAAAATAATTTATAATCTTGCTGAAAACCTAGTTTACTAATAACACGCAGCAAACCGTTTATTTTTATCCCCCCAAATTGCTTAAGACAATTAACCGTTATCTCTTAAAATACTTTTGAAATATCAGTATTTATACTAACCGTAGGTATTTTTAAAAAATAGAAAAATAAATAAAAAAAACGTGATGTATGTACTATTGTAGAAAATTTGCTCATTTCTCTGTTCCAGTGAGACACCAAATATTAAGGTACTGAAAAAAGTTAACTAAATTTTCCAAGAAGTCGGATCGTTTAAATAATAAGTGACATATGTATATATATATANTCCAATATATACACTACACTGTAATGTGCTGCCACCTACACTCTGCGATTGGTTATTTCACTTTGACGTCGAAAGTAGGTGGTGGTCACATTAATGTGACTGGACTGTGTATATATATCACAAAGATAAAAGAAAAACATAATTTATCAGAAAGTTCAGTGTACTAGCATACTTTTAATTAACTTATTATTCTTTTCAATTTACTCATCTTTTAAGCATGTTTGGAAGATAAAAAAGAAATCACTTGGAGAAATAATCTTTCATGTTAGAGGAATCTCCTGAAATATTTCTCTCCTCTCCAGAATATATGAAATTCAGGATACGCCATTAACGAGCGTAGATTGTGTTTTGGTATTTTTGATAATATGCATATTTCATTTTTTAACAAGTTATTCGTGATACCGTTTTTTAATCGAAATTAATAAATTATTTTTCTTTCATCTTTTGCCTTTCATCTTTTTCATCTATCTAGATTGGTGCTTCTGCTATTTTTTATTCATTTATTTAATTATTTCCTTTCCGTTTTTTTCATTTTTGACAGAAAAAATAGAACTTTCACAATGAAGAAAATGAAGTTTAAATGTTTTCTTTAAGTCCTCTGAAAGTATATCTTTTTTTAAAAGAAATGTTAATGTCATAGGGTTATTATGAAACCAACTTTTTCAAAATGTTACCGGTATTTTGCAATTCATCTGGCTAATTTAAACAGAATTGTCCGTACTTTTTACCCTTCCTGCTATTTTTCAGTCTTAATTCAAGCCTTCTGTATTTTCTTAGTCTAATTGGAATGTGTGAGTATTGTGTTTTATGAATAAGATTCTCTTTTCTTAATTTTTTTCAATAAACCTTTAAAAAGCTATTAAAAATAAGCTTTCCTTTTTACGAACTTATTTCAAACTGCCCAATGTAAATAAAGCTAATTGAGAAATGAAAGATCAGTTTCCCAACGGCCGAAAAAATTTTGAGCTCACTGCAATAAGCCTAATATCTATTTGGCTGATTAGAAAATACTGGATTACAGATTAGCTAGGCATGTGTAAAAGGACAATGTTTTCAAAGAGCCGGAAGAAGCGGGATGAGCCAAGAATAGAGAAGAACCTTCTGCCATAAAATTATAAATGTAGGTGATATGTAAATATAATAATAACTTTCCAAAGAAATCGAAAGAAATATAGCTATGAATTGTTATAAATTAATGCCAAGGCTCTTTTCTTGGCCTTACCCATTCAAAGTGTGCAGGCAATACAGAAATTACAAGAAATTATAATGATTAATTTTATAAAAACAAGAGTTGTCGTTCCGAATTCAAAATGAAAGGATTTCTGAATTAAAAGTGGGGTAAATTTGGGTAGAGAGTATTTTTAAAAATACACTGCTGGCCACCCAAATTGCAACACCAAGAAAGACAAGAGATATCACAGCAAAATTTATTTTGTAGATAACATGTTGACCAAGTATCAAATGATTAAATTTACAGACTTCTGTGAAGTGTGGTTCCTGTCAAAATCAGTAGCCAGATTAGCCTCCATTGTTGAGACCACCGCTGCCACACGCCTCGGCATTGATTCTAAGAGACTTTGGATGTGTTCTTGGGGAACAGCAGACCGAGCAGCTTCCACACGTTGCCAAAGTTGATCTGGTGTGTCAGCTGGGGATATAATCTGGGTCAATCGTTGAGCAATCATGGACCACATGTTTTCTCTTGGTGAAAGATCCGGAGAGCGATCTGGCCAGGGAAGCAATTCAATCAGGCGATTGACGAAGAACCCTTGGACATATTTGTGCCACGTGTGGTCGTGCATTATCCTATTGAAATATGACTGGGGGCAAGCTCTGAAGGTAAGGAAGGACAACTGACTCCAGCACCTCGGAGATGTAGTGCTGGCTGTTTAATGTACCGGCAATGCGTACTAGACGAGTGCGAGAGTGGTGTCCAATACAGCCCCATACCATAATACCCGATGCAGGACCAGTGTGGCGGTGCATAACGCAGCTGTTCAGCATCTTCTCCCCACGGTGTCTTCAGACTCGAATGCGACCATCATGGTGTTGCAGACAGAAGCGTGACTAATTAGTAAAGACAATTTCATTCCATTCTGTCGTCCACATCCTTCGTTCTTCGTACCATTGGCGGCGGAGACGTATATGGTTCTGCGTCAAGGGTAGACGAAGCAATGGAAGTCTTGCGGACAGACCACTCTGCTGTAAACGGCGTCGAATGGTACGCGCAGACACTGGATGATGCGTTACAGACTGAATGTGCTGTGCTATAGTTTTTGATGTGACTGAGCGATCAGTCACTGACATGCACACAATTCGCCTGTCATCACGTGAAGTGGTGCACTGAGGTGGATACAATCGAACATGTCGGTTCGTCGTACCCTCCTGCATCCAACGATCACATATCCGCATTTCAGTTGTTTGGTTTCGTCCAACACGACTACTGATTTCCCTGAAAGATAATCCACAATCTTGGTAGGCCACTATCGTTCCTCTGTCGAACTCGGATACTTGATCAAAAGATGATCGCTGTTTTCTTCTAGGCACAGTTGATCGTTTTTTGAAGAAAAAAAACACAAGAAAAACACAATTGCCGAACTTGAAATCGTCGAAATCTCCAAGCCTTAAATAACGCTTTGAAGTGGCGCCACAGGCGTGCGTAATGTGCGCCTGCGCTGAAATTCTAATCATTTGCATATCTCACTTCCGCTAATGAATGTTGCAAATTTCATGTTATTTGCATGCTTTCTTCAGGGTGTTGCAGCAGTGTATATTGATTCTGATCACATCTCAAAGTTGTTGAATAAAAAGATTTTAACGATTCATATTTATTGAAAAGAGTATTAAACAAAATGATAACTTAATTTTAAATTTATCGAAAATATTATACTATTTTAATTATTTAACATTTTCCTTTTATTGTACATGGTCTACTTTAAATTTATATTTTTATAAACATAGTGAAATTAGTTTTGTACTGTTGGCAAAGCCCACATAGTGTGTATTTGAATGAATGTGGATGATCCTATGGCAAAACATGAAGATTTAAAGATTTTTTTTATAATTAACAGTAACATCTCGATATAGCAAGTGACTGTAAAATAAATATAATAGAGCTTAAGTTTAGAAATGTGATATCATGTATCGGGCAGGGTGGCAATGATACAATGATATGAAGTGACACCTATTGTCAAAAATAAATGTCTCTTTACCCAAAATCAGTAATTACATACACAGAGAATGGCGTTACTCTCATTATCTGGAAAAGAAAGATACCTATTACCATCACGCGATCGAAACATAATTTTGCTAATTCAATTTGCTTAGTAGAGTAGCATAACACTCTATCGCGTACTCTTGCTTCCTAGTAAAATTGCTTTCGTAATTTACGCAACTTTAAATTTTTTTGCAATATGCGTTATTTTTCTATTTGCTTCAGGATTTTAGTCTTCAATAAGCTTGAAAAAAAGAAAATAATTACCATCTGAAAAACAAATAAAATCATTAAAAAGTGCGATATTTTAACTTAAAAAATATTTTGCGGTTTATTGCTTCTATCTTTAATCTTTTTAAAATACTTCATTTTGTTCAACTGTGATAAAATAATAAATTATTCTTTACCTTTATTTCTAATTTATATAATGCGACTTCAAAAGATATTTTTTGCATCATAACTATTCAGTTTCCTAAATTATTTTGTTCCGAAGTAATATTTCATGCTTAAGGGGAGACGATAGGTCATATATCAATAATATTAAAACTGACCTTTCTCAATGTACCTTTTCTAATAAAGTACTTATGATATAGCTTTGGATTTTTAGGGGATATTCGAGACTATATCAGTTGTATGATGAGAAAATGTTTTAGCGTTAAGAGGAATATTTTATGAGAGATTTTTGTTCAAAAATGATTAAATTTCTAAAAATTTTAATTTTTTTTTTTAAATTTTATTTTTTAACAGGAAATCTGCTTAAGATATGTATTAATATTTATTACAATGCAGACATGTATATATAAATATTCTGTGAAAAAAACTGAAGCAATATCTTGTTCAGATTCTGAGGAAAAGTACATCAAAAAAGGTCAGTTTTAGCATTATTGGTATATGCCCTACCGACTCTCTTAAAATGCCTTATTAAACTGTTAATTTCGCAAAAACCTAAAAGAAAATTGTCATGTTTTAAAGGCAAATATGCCATTTATTATTATGCGGCCAAAAATATTAGAATAATATCATTGTTTGATACGGAGTAACTGCATTGATTTCAAATCGCTTTTAGTTTCTTCAATAAAAATTAAACATATTTTCCTCTAGAATATTGACCGTTCTTTCTGTCGCTACACTTCACCAAATAGACTTCTAAACTAACTTCTAACTGAGAAAGACCATTAACACAGTTGCTTCTGTGTACACTAATTGCATTGAAAGACCATTAATCTAGCAAAACTCATTCTTTCACTTCCAAACAACAGTATGTGTTTAAACTAATGGTTATGACATTTGCAGCAATGTCATTATCAATGTTGCATCCGTAGAAAATAGAAGAAACTAATAGTGGTGTTTATGATCTTGAAATATATTCATCGCCATTAAGAGCTATGATATGACATAAATTAGATAGAAATGCCAATAAGGGAGTGGGTAAATTTGATAAAGTTTGTACTGCCGTTTAATGTAGTTTGCAAATTTATAGTTTGAAAAATAGAAAGATTCAAAATGTATTTTATATAAATGTATTGTAATAATTGTGTATTGTAATTTATTATAAATGTATTGTATGTAATAAATATGAAGTAGTGTTTTTAACCTTATAAAATGAGGTGGATAAAAACTTTTTTTAATATTTATATGAAGTACTAATATTGGAATAGTCTTTGTATTTTAAAGTTAAAAAAGATTTATTTATTTTGGATGATCACATATATAGCATATGCGTATACATGCATTCATATATATATATATATATATATGACCTGTGGCGCAAATATTATATAG
>NC_092210.1:47889184-47907959 GCF_043381705.1 Parasteatoda tepidariorum | reverse complement strand
AAATTATGTCACGAATAAAAAACATGTAATTATTTAAATGGAATTGACTATATTTTATATTAAATTTAATGATTTTTCATTGTTAAAATAAATTAAAAACACCGAATATGACAACATTACACATGGTTCAAAGAACATGTGGTCCCCTTTTTTCTGGAAGATCCGACCTTTCAAATTTTCTTCTTCAAGTTCAATGTTTACCCAATCTAAAAGGATATGGGGCGATGGTAGTTTCTCTCTGTGGTGAAAACCAAAAAAATTTAAACTTAAGCATCTATTGAAACTAGGATCTTCCAGCACATCATTGTTGAGACTAGGGACTGTTTTCCTCCATTTGGGGAATACAGCCCCTAATCCAGCAAAAATTTTCCCCTAACAACACTGAAATCCTAAATTTCAGATTAAAGACCATTGTGTCAAATTTTTTTATACATTTTATTTTCAAGATGTACAAATCCTGAAGAAAAATTTTTTTGGAAAAAGTGTCAATTTGTATTTGTATATCTCATATCACTTGTATTTTCATATTTTTTATCTTTCATGTTTTTGAATATTTACATTTTAAAGAAAATTTTTATAAATTTTCTTATAGTGAAAAGCTTATTTTAATTGTGTTAGTATGAGTAATAACTTTATTTACAGTGATTTTCAAAAAGGACTGAAAAAACTTAAATCACAAAAAACTATTGAAAATGAAGATCTAACACTTCATTTTGATGGTAGCGCTACTTCAATTTTTTTTTTTCTCGAGACATTCATGAAATTTTTTTATATTGTGTACTTATATGTATTTTTTATAATTCATATTAATTTGAAATCTTGTTAAAAGTGCAAATTGGTTTTTTTAATTTTAATTGTGTCATTATAGGGAAAGTTTTGCAAAAGGATAATTTTTAAAATTTTTGATAGTAGTCAAAAAATTTTCGGCGATTTTTCGAAAAATTTTCGAAAATTTTTATTACTACTTAATTCTTCGAATCGAAGCACTTAATGATACTTTTAGAGAAACCACATCATGTTTCTAAATCTATTTTTAGCCAACTATACATAAATTTAAATAAATATATTTTTCCTTTTAAGCCTTGTGAGAATCGCGTGATCCATTTAATTAACCAATAGTAATTTCTGAGATTTCCCTCTTTTCCCTAAATAAAGGCATTTTAGGATTTTTTGCAAGATTTTCCCTACCAGAAAGACTGTTTGCTGATGGAGTAAACATCACTTCTTCGCTCCCACTCAACTAAGAATGATCAAATAAAAGTTACTCTGATTTAATTAAAATCCTGTGTCTGTTTTCCTGCTCGGTCCGACTGCATCATTTTACATATATATATATATATATATAGTATCATTTAGCATGTTCCTATTGATCGAGGTCGATTTCAGAAAATCAAAATTGCCAGATTCAACAATTTGACTGGTACATTTTAGCGTGTCATGAAAATTTTCTTTCCATATTACCTATAATAAGTATTTTGGTATATATATTACGACATTTAAACCAATTAAAACCCAAGTATAATATCAGTAGCAGTTATAAACCATTTTAATTAGCGTCAATAATAAAAAGGAAATTTTTTGTGGTTCTCCTAGACGAATAAGTACCTTTTCTCCATTAGAATAGAAATAAAATATTTTCTTTTCCATTAGAATAGAAATAAAACCTTTTTAGAAATAAAATACTTTTTTTTAATTTTAATTTGTAACTTTAACCAAACTTAATTAAGAGTCATTGATGTTGTTGCTGTTTTCAAAATAAAAGAACCTTTTATCTTAGCTACTAAATAAATAATATAAATGTAGCACAGAAAAAATATTGCGAAACCCAAAAAATATAAAATTTTATTGCTTAATTTGACGAAAAAAAGAAGATCTCACCTTGTGAGAAAAGGCATAAGAAAAAAACTCCAACTAAAAGGAAGAAAAAAATGTTCTACTAATTCTTTCAAAAAACGAAGAGAAAACGTGAACCACCAATACAATATGTCCTTTTTTACTTCTGTTCTTTTTCCTTACTGGTTAAATATGACTCGCCAATCTTCAACGGCAATTTAAATTCCGTTTTTTTAAAATAATCGTCTGCTACTATGTCAATCTTCAACATTTTCCCGCCTTTTAATTTTAATTAATAATTAAAACATCAAGAAATGAAGAAATTGTTCATAAGTTAGCTGCAGATAACGTCAGCTTTTCCGGCATTTTCACTTTTCGTCCCAGTGTAGTGACATAGGGTGAACAATAAGTAGCACTTGAAATTTCCAGTGGACATAGTCGTTGGATTGGGCGAAGTAACGTGTTACTGGCGGTTTTAATTCTCGCCAATCTAACGTGGCCATCTTTGCTTGGAAGTAACTGCACAATTCGCCCTAATGGCCAATCTAATCTTTTGATGTCATCAGACTCAATTAAAACTATGTCACCGACAGCTGGTTTAGGATAATTTCGTATCGTTTTTCCGTGCTGCATCAAAACTCCGAGATATTCGGATCTAAATCGGTTTTCAGAGCCTTTTGGAGAGTTCGTCGGTATCTGATTCTGCGGTTTAAACTTTTTTGATCTATTGAGTCGATGTCCGACACTCCCTAATGTCGTGTAAAAACATAACTGGGGTAATAGGCATCACTTCGTCTTCACATTCCGAGAAATAGGTCAAAGGTCTTGAGTTAATTACAGCTTCACAGTCGCATATTATAGTTGCATTTCTTCATGCGATAAAAGCGCATGCGCTAAAGCTCGTTTTAAGACATCTTTCATCAATCGTATTAGTCGCTCCCACCAACCGTCCCACCATTCATGTTGGTGAATTAAACTTCCAGTTGATAGTATTGATTGCTCCATGCTTTACGATTTCGTCCCAATTGATAGAACTAAGTAAATTTGAGGTTCCAAGGAAATTTGTTCCATTGTCGCAATAAATTTTAGAACATCTTCATCGCCAGACAAACTGACCTAAAGCCATCAATAAAGGTTCTGTGGAAAGGCTGGTAACTAACTCTAAATGGACAGCTCGATAAACAGAGCAGGTAAAGAGGGCTATCCCTGATATTTGGTTTCCTTTCAAATAAAGTGGTCCAGCTGTGATTTGAAACACAGTAGCATCTTAAATCCGATCTTCTGGAAGATAAGTGGGAGCACTATAAAGGTTTTTTGCTGAATATCTCTTGCAGATAACGCATCGTGAAACGATTTTCCTTGCTGATTTTCTTACCTTTAGGATCCAAAATTCTTATCTCAAGATATTCAATAACATTTGTTGGCCACAACTCAACATTCGAAGTAGAATGCATTCAGTTCTGATGTTAGTGAATTTGAGAACTCTACCTCTAGTGCCCACAGGAGTAAGGGAACTTTACTAAACTCTTCATACTTGCATCTCTATTCGATGATAATACCTTCAAAAAGCAAAAATCTCCTTCATTCACAATTCATGGCTGACAATTAGAGAAACTTAAACATCTTAAAAACCAAAATTTCTTCAGTAAGCTGAATAAGAATGTAGCGAGATCAACACTCAATGTAGAAGCGTCAGGTTCATGTTTCGATTCCGATTTTTCTCCACTTTTTAAAGCCTCCACGTAAGAAATCGAGTAGAAATTCTATGACGACAGATTTTAAAGATGCATCTCCATCACGGAACTCACAGATGCCAGTGAACAGTTTTCGAGGTAATCCTCCCCTTGATTCTATGTGGCAGCCGAGTTCGTCTGAAAATATATATTCCATTCAGCTGTAAACAGATTAAAAGCAGATCACATAGTAGGTCAAAGCTATCATACGAACGGATACCTTTCGAACGCTCCAACAAATGCTGAATTAAATGAAGAAAGAGTGGAATAAGGATCATCCATCAATAACTCTCATTGTATATCCTGGTTTATACTGTTTGGAGCCGCTGCATTTTTCATTGTCATTGGAGTACTGTATGTCATGGAATTACAAAAGAACACGCACTTGACTGATTTAAAATTTTTTGAAGGAATAAAGGAGGAGGACTGTGAAAATCTCCTTCTTTTATTTTGGGAGTTTCATCAGCTACTAACAACTAACGCATGAATTTATGATTGTGCTGCGGATAAAGAAAATTTGACTCGTGAACTGACCATTCTAGAAGCAAGAATAGCTATGAAAGATTATTTTAATCCTGAAACTAAATATGAGTGGGACAAGTTTGAATCCCTTTTCAGTGAGTCTATCACATTTTTGATTAGATTTCATGAAAGGAGAATAAAATCTTATCCTGTGTATGAAGAAGAAAATAAAAGATTAGTGGATCCATCCCTACAAGTTTTTAGTGCCTTGGAGGCTATACAAGGGTCCAAGTTGCATTTGCCTCTCTCTCAAGTGGACTCTTACAAAAATTATACTTTTGTGTGGTGTTGGAGTTCTTTTATCTGCATTATCTTTGTTACAAAATTATGGAAGAAGCGGAAAGAAGATCAGGAAAAATGTTCTTTGAGATGGTTGAAATGGTTATTGATATTCTTCAAGAAACTTTGGAGTGGTCTGTAAGCAGTGAACCTTATAAAGCTGTTGTGAAAGTTAGAGATGGTGTCATTCCTGCCAAGGAAAGAAGAGGAAAATTGTGGCTTTGGGATAGAGTTGCAGCATTTATTGAATAATTATTCTTGTCTTTAGCCGAAATAATCTTTCAACATCTTTAAAAAGAGTAAGGTTCTTCACAAATTTATTATTTTCCCTTTTCAAAACATTCCTGCTGTATCATCTTCAGCACAGCGTTCTATGCTTGCCACTTTGTTTTGGTTCTTCTTTTGAGAGACAATTGTGCTTAAATCTTAATATCCAGGCTATTAAACGTACAATCTTTAGATAACTTGATAAATATTGGTAGTACCATTTTCGATTAATAGTGTCTTCGATCGCTGTCAAACTAACAGATTTTGATCTTTCTTTTGAAATTTCTTCCTCGTCATAACGTTGAACTGGCTCTTCAAATATATCGTCAATTTCTCTTAACCATTCTGGTCCTTGGAATGAAATGTTTTACTCTCTATGAATGAATGTGCACTCTCTAGTTAAGATATCAGCCGGATTTTGATCACCTGGTATATGATGCCAAGATGAAGGATTACTTAATATCCTAATTTCCTCAACACGATTCAGCACAAATACTGCTCAGTTTTCTGATTTGGATATCTAGGGAATGACTGTCGTAGAATCACTCAACAATAGCTTGGTACTTCTCGCCACCCTAACGCTTATATATTACCGAGTTTGCTAAGCGAGCTCCTATCAATGCAGCGAATAATTCTAACCTGAGCATGTTGCACTTTTAATAAGAGTAACTCGAGAATTGGCAGCTAGAAGTACGAGTTTAGTGTCTGTTTTTTCTTTGATACGCAAAAAGACAGCACATGCATCTTGGCTTGAATCGCAAAAAGTGTGAATGGAGCAATTTGGTAAGTTTTCTGCCCCTAAGAACCCCAGTTCACCTAAGAACAAAGATTTCTCCGATTTCACTTAGTTGGTTGAACCACTGTAAAAATTCTTTTCGATGGTCGTCTCTAATTTCTTCATCCCAAGGGATTCCTAGTTTCCATGCATTTTGTAGCAAAATTTTTGAATAAAACATCATTGGCGAAATATAGCTAATCGTGTCAAACACTCTATGTGCTACGGATAAAATTACCCTTTTAGTGATTTTTCCGAAATCAACTTCGTTCAGCCAGCTCATATTAACTCTCAATGTATCTGATTGGCGATTCCATTTCAATCCTAGTACTAACTATTCTGCAATTTCCTGGTTTTCCAAATATTGAACTGAATTTTCCCGAGATCTAAGGTGAAATAATCCTTTCTTCATAAGTTGTGTTGATAAAGAAACAAAGTCATTTAGTTCTTTTTCATCAATTAAACTAGTTACCACATTGTCCACATAAAAACTTTTTTGAAGTTTATGCCTGAATCCCTAACGCTCGTAAATATAAGATTCTAATTTATCATAGAAAGAGGTTAAGGAAAATTTTTCTTTTGTTTTTACTGAAATAATTAACTTTAACAATTCCTTTACGTACACTTCAACCGAAAGATCGACTCTGAAAAATCGCGTTTTTAAGCTTTCAATCACTTTTGTGTAGTTTGCACTGGTTGGCGGAAAACTTTCCACTGCTTCTCTTGCTCTGAAACCAGAGATCGTCGTGTGTACTAAGTATTGAAATTTATCTCCCAAAGCAATGCTTTCATTTTTGTGTATTTGTTCAAACTAACTCGGAAATGGAAGTCACTCTTTAATATCGTCACTAAATTGTCGAAATTCTAATCTTGGCAATGTAAATTTATTTTCTCCTTGAATTGGCATCATTTTCTTCAATTGGCGGTTGTACTTGGCTCAGTCGATCAACAGCTGGAACTCTCAGCATATCCAGTTCATGATCCATTCTCATTTTCTCTAACTCAAATCTTTTTCCTTCCTCTGTTAATTTTTCCTGCTATTCCTTTCGTAATTTTTAAATGAATCAAAATATTTTGTACGAACTGTGCATCACTTTCATAATATTTACTGTTTTAAATTATCTGTTTCAATTCCGTTATTTTCATATTTGGAGTAACTATTTCGCCAATTTCTTCAGCTATATATTTCAGATCCTCTTTAATCAAACCCTTAATTGTATTAAACATGTTGAAAAAGAGTCATGTCGCAGACGCTAGAAAATGTTGCAGTTACCAAAATAAAAGAACGTTGTATCTTAACTAATACATATATAACATAAATGTAGAACAGAAGAAATATTGCGAAACAAAAAAAATATAAAATTTTATTGCTTAATTTAACGGAAAAAAAAGATCTCACCTTGTGAAAAAAATCATAAGAAAAAAACTCTAACTAAAAGGAAGAAAAAAATATTCTACTAATTCTTTCAACAAACGAAGAGAAAACGTGAACCTCCAATACAATATGTCCTTTTTTAATTTGTTCTTTTGCCAACTTGGCGAAATATGACTCGTCAATCTGCAACAGCAATTTAAATTCTGTTTTTTTTTTAAGAATAATCGTCTGCTACTATGTCAATCTTCAACAGATGTCAACATGCCGATTTTTCACGCATCTGAAACATGGTTCTGAACATCGTTTTCATGAACTTAGCTCTTTAATACAAACTATCTTTTTCTTGAATTTGTACCAATTAACCAAAATTAGCCAATTCTCAAATATTATTAATAACCACATTAATATTTACAAACACATTTTTAGCGAACTAATATCGGAACTAAATTCGAATGCATTAAATTTATCAAATTACTATGGCTTTCCATAGTTTGATTCCATTGATGCTTAGTAAAAGTGGTAGCAAGAGCCATGGCGGCTCAGAAGATAGAACGTTTGTCTTCCAATGAGGTGAACCTGGTTTGAATATCCTCAGTGGTGGACAGATCATGAGTTAGAGTACTTTTGTTGTCGGGCTAACCATGGAGGTTTCGTGCTTTTAGTACCCATGTAACTTAAATGCGGATTAGTTCCATCAAAAAGTCCTCCACAAAGGCAAATGATCTTGATCTAGGAGCTCCTTTAACTTCTGGATTGGTTTCAAAATTACAAGGCTACGGAGTTGAACATATTAGCAGTCGTAAACTCAACATTGGGTCAGTTGTTCGACGATTATACAATAAAAAAGAACTATTACGCTTATTATGGAACTATTTACGCCAACTTAATATGCGTAATTTTTATTTTATTTTAATTTATATCCGTCGTTGAAAGGCAGAACCAATTTTATGGGTTTACGACTGTTAATGTCCAACTCCGTAGCCTTGTAGTTTTGAATCCAATCCAGGATCGACTCCTGGATCGAGTATTGGAAGAAATTTGCCTTTGTGGAGGGCTTCTTGATGGAGCTAACCCGCATTTGCGTTACATGGAGAGAAAGACCACGAGAACCTCACACGGTTAGACTGTCGGCAAGGGGACTCTAAATTGGGATATTTCACGTCAGCACTGTGGTCGGTGCAAGCCGGATGCGGAATTCGTATCGACTGGGATTCGAACCGGGTAGGCTAACGCTCTATCCCCTGAGCCATCGTGACTCAATCTACATAATTTGTAATGATAAAATTAAAATTTTTCAAGGGAATTACTGGAATAACTATTGAGAAATGAAAGTTTAAAAACAGGACTTCTTTGAGATGGCATGGTACTCAGATAATAAAATTAACTTTAAGGGACATGAACCTTCGATGACTTTCCTGCTTAAATTATTATTCCTCATGTCCCCTTCCCCCATTATTTGAATATCAAGAATTCATTGCTGTCATAAAAAATATATTATACGTTCCTTTGTCTGATTGTGTATAACTTAAAATATTGCCTGCACAAATTAATTTGCACTTTTAAAATTACGCCATCAAACAATTAAGATTAATTTTTACTACGAGAAACTATGATCATTATATCAGAAACTATTAAACGAGTTTTCTTCTCGTTTGTAATAATGAAAGTTAGAGTTTGTGAATATGTATCCCCCTTAACTCAAGAACTATTTGTGCCATTATCCTGAAAATTTAACAGTGAGTGAAAAGGGGAATTTTAGCTTACAGACTGAACAAAATAATTTAAAACTTTCAATTATCTTTCGGACTAGCCGTTTACAGAACTAACTTTTCTCATAAATTCAGCAACATTCGTTGATGGTTCTTTTTTTTTCCAATGTTGAAAAGATAAAGTTTGTGATGTTTACTAAATTACTGGTTTATTTAATAAAAGGAATTTATTACACGTTCTTTGATAGTTAATTATATTTTATTTGTTATGTCATGTCAAGACTAAACTTGATTAGAAACAATCTGTTTACCGTCTTGCTCATTATCTAACTTTTACTGACGGAACATCTCAACTCTTGAGATCAAAGGGGAGCTACTGGTCTGAAATTGAGCCCCTGAATTAGATATAGAGGATTCACAACAGAGGAGCCTTCGACTGAAATATCAAACTAGTCGTTTATGTTGTATAACATATTAAATTTCAACATAAAGGAGCGTGTTCTAGTTGCCTAGGCAACAATAGAATAGGGAAAATCATATTAAGGAATTGAACTTAATTGCTATTTTAATGTGAAGAGTGCTGCTTATTCTGTATATTTCGTACTTTCAATGTTTTCTTCTGGAAGATAAAGACCTGTCGTTTATTTCACATTTTTGAAAAGTTTAGATAAAACATTAAGGATCATTAACATGTTTGGGATAGCAAATTAGAAATTAATGCTTCAAAGAACGATATTGTGCCTTTGAAATTATTAAGAGCAATACAATAATAGTTTTTAAATAGAACAATATTGCTTTCTAATGATCGTTATTACTTTAAATATTTCCACTGATTTTATAATTATAATAACGAAGTAACGATGCATAATGAATGGTAAAAACATTTGCAAAGTATAAAAATGTTCCGCACTGTTCAGATATAAACTAATTATATCTTGTATTGTATAGTTATATATTGTATTATATATTGAGTATTGACTAATTGTAACACGCAACTTCAACTATATCTTTCACTTGCTTACGTAGTCAGGATTACTGATCTAAAAGAAGCAATATTGCTTTTTTGAAAATCCATTTGAGAAGAACCAGACAACCCGAATCATAACAAGTAAGTTATTGATGTAATTCAGCCTAAAAGGAAATAAGCATAATATAAATAACATACAAATGCTACGTCACCAAACTAATTTTTCTAAAATTATCTGAAACCACGTGTTGAGTCCTTTTATACTTGACGCGTTTGAAACGTATTTGAATAAAGCCAAATCATTTAAAATCGACTGTTATTTTTATTTTTTATTTTTTTTTCTAATGATAAAAGAAAATGACAAATTCTTACAGAAACAGTGAACAAAAAGGTGAACAACAAGTAAGAGAAAAAAATCAGTATCTCATTAACAGATGTCGGGCACTCCAGTAGCGCCTCACCTCAGAGCCGAGCATCTCAATAGATGGTCCCTGTCCATAAGTTCATTATTCGAGCATAACGGGCAATTTGGGTCAGCGAGAATGCCGATACGGCAGAGGTGGTTCGCCAGGCAATCATGGCCCACCGCAAGTCTGAATTCTGCAACAGCTTTATTGCGGGGCTTATAGGCAATACCCTGTTCTAAGCATTTCCTCCAACTTCTTGAAAAAATACGAGAAGTGAGCAACGATTTCCAGTTTTGTCTCATAAAATGTTTGATATAGCGTTTTGCCGAAGGAAAGGATTTAAGAGTGCTTGGCTGTTGAATTATTTGAGTGCCTTTCTTAGCTAGCATATCGGCCTGTTCATTGCCGAAGATATCGCAATATCCTGGGATCCATTGGAGTGTTATTTGTCGCCCTTCTATCCTCAAAAAACAACAACAAAAAAATAATCGACTGTTATTAAAACAAAAAAAATATATATATGTATAAGTTTTGTATGAAAAAGAAAAATTAATGAAGTTAAAGGGAACCATTAAAAAACAATATACTATAATTGACGGCAGTGATGCTTAATTAATTTTAGTAATTGGTTCTGTTTCAATAAGTATAAAATTTTCTAATATAAGTACTGTAGTAATAAGTTTATACTTCCCCCCGACGAAAAAAATTTTCTCGATTATGATAAATCTTGACTATCATGAGTTAGCCCTAAGCCGATAGTCAAGATTATGATAAATCTTGACTATCGTGAGTTAGCCTGCATGTGAAATAATACTAGATGTAGCTAATCGTTAATTTAATGCGAAGAACTTCTCTAAATTCGTTTTGCTTAATCTAATAACGTAAAGTCTCTGGAAATGCCAACAAATAAAAACAAAAATTGGTATTATTTTAGCTTTTTTTCATTGTTTTCACATATACCTTTCAGTTTCGTGCATGTTTTCGTAGTGGTTATAACTTATTTATTGATTATATACTTTTCTAAGCCCCGTGAGAAGATTGAGCATTCAGCTAGTTAGAAAATTAAGTTACAGAATAAAATTGCAGGATGCAGTTAGTTTAAATCATTAAGTAACAGAAATGCAAGAATTTTATGTAACTAATTTAAATCTAGAGTAGACTCCTAACCCAAACTGGAAAGTAGGAAGTAATTAAACTGGCTAAACATTAATGTAATGGAACATAATAAAAAGAGAGTACATTGTTAATGTTATTTCAGCTTGTATGATATATCAAACTTCTCCTTCTGTACAATTTGTTCTATATCACATTTAAAATATTACTTCATGTAACAAGTATTTAGAAACTCTGTGTGTAACTATTTCATGCTTTTCGTTTTGTTTTAATGCTTGGATGGAAAAATATTACACTTTCAGAAATTCTGAATCTTGTCGATCCGTGAATGGTTCAAGTTTGCCTCAACCTTAAACATGATGCTAGTTATACTGCGTTATCGTACTTCTGATACGTTATTATCTGTTATTATTAATTTAACTGAGTTAATTAACTATGAATTCTATATTTGAATGAATTAACTATGAATTCAACGGAAAGGCAGTTAACTTTAACAGCAATATTTGAACCATATTTGATGCTGAATATACGGATAACATAGCTCATTGGCGAACCAATTTTTCTAATTGTACTTTTTTATATTCTCATTGTACTTTTATATTGTATTAGTATGATCATGCTGGACTATAAATGGTTCAAATTCACCGCAACCTTAAACAGGATGTAGTTTGTACTGCGTTATAATACTTCTGAAACGTTATTATCCGTTATTATTAATTTAACCTTAATTACTTCGATTAGTTCTACGGAAAGATAGTTAATTTTAACTGTAATATTTGATGCTGAAGTTACGAAAAACATGGTTCAATGTTGAAACATATTTTTTTAACAGTGCCATTTTATACTCTCATTGTACTTGTATGTTGCATTATTATGGTCATGTTGGGTCATAAATAGTTCATATTCGCCGTAACCTTCAAAATGATGCTGGTTGTACTGAGTCGTCATCGTACTTTTCAAATGTTATTATCCATTATTACTAGTTTAACTTTAAATATTTCTAAATTTGGAAAAGAAAGATAGATAACTTTAACAGCAATATTTGAACCATATTTATGGCTGAAGATACGGATAATACGGTTGAATGTTGAGCCAATTTTTCCAAAAGAGCACTTTTATATTCTTAGTGTACATTTTATAATGTATTATTATGGTAATGGGGAACCATAAATGATTCAAAGTTGCAGCAAACTAAAACATGATGCTAGTTTTACTGCGTTGCTCTTTTGAAACGTTATCATACACATTATCATTAGTTTAATTTTAATTATTTCCATTAGTTCAATGGATATATTGTTAATTTTAACACTAACGTTTGAACCTTATTTATAGTTAAATGTACGGATAATATGGTTCAAAATAGTTACTATTTTTTTAAAAGTGTACTTTTATATTTACTTCAACACTTGCATTCAGTGTTGCACTGAAATGGATTCATTAAATGTTCTACCTTTTCAGTTTTATAAAATAATTTTACAAACAATTCTTTTTCAATTTTTTTAATTAGTGATTTAAAACTATTCTAATAATTACTGTTTATGATCTAATAATAAATATGATAGAATATTAATGAAATTTGATTCAAATGTTAAGCTTGTTGTTAAGTCAGTTTTAACCAGTAACTTTCCTTGATTTTAAAAAAATAATTATGTGCTTTGAAGAAACTGATTAATTGAATTTAACTCTAAGAATAAATATGAGGTGCGCTTAAAACTTTAGATAAACTTAAGTACTCTCATTAATTTTATGTTTACTTTGAAAGTTATTAACAAACTTAGTTACTTTAAGTTCACGCGAAAAATTATGTTTTTTTTTCTTTTAACAAGTTTTGGGAGAAAGCTGTGAAAAGATTAAAAATTTCCTCAAACGCAATCAAAAATTTTTCTGTTTTGTTTTAACTCTCACAAATCAAATTATTTAAAACCAAATCTCCCTAAAATTTATTTTTCGAACTGAGAAAAAAAGTATTGTTAAAACGATTAGAATATGGTAAAATGTATCATGTTTCCAACTCTATGGAAACACCAAAATGCTCGGTAAAATTTATCAAAAAGGTCTGGTAATGATTTTGGTGAAATTAAAAATAAATACGATATTATTATTAGTTGAACTTTATGTGACTAGTTTAGCTTTATAAACTATTATGTGATAAAATTTGGCTATTTTAGCTTAGAGTATGGAATAAAAAACATTTATTGGGTTGTTTTTTTACAGTTTTCGTATTTTTTACTATAAATAACTGGTATAAAACCTATAATTTTGAAAACCAGAAATTCCGGTAAACCTTTACCATAAGAACGGAAATATTAACAAAGAAGTTATTATTAAAATTCCGTATAGATATAATAATTAAATATAACAATAAAATACCGCATATTTTCATTTTTTTAACTAGAATTATGGTTTCCTTTTAACAAAAATTTATTTATGAAGCATGGCAATTTTTCCAGGATTTATTTCGCCGTAAACATATCATGATTAGTTTTAAAAAATTTAAAAAAAAAATTTCATTCTATTTAATTTACCGAAGAGTAAATCAAATAAAGTTTCCAATATGTGCAGGTTTATAATTTTACATTTACAGGTGTTTCATTTTAAAAAGAAAGTGGTAGCTTCCGTCATTTTTTCTGGAAAGTGTTTTTATCTTCCAATGGCAAGACATAAACAAATATAGAAATTTTAAAAAAAAATGAAATAAAAACAATAATAAATATGAAAGTGAAATAAATTTAAAAAAAAAAGAGATCGATGTCATGGTCTTAAGAGTTCTTTAGAATGGCAGTAAAGTGTTGTCTCTTAGTTACAGTAAAATGGTGACATCGGCGGAAGTGACGTATATTGCTTGAATCTATCGAAATATAGAAGAGGAAGCCAAGACTCGAAACGAATTCAAAACATTGGATATGCTTAACCAGACAATCAAGTCCAATCTGAGGACAAAACTGGGTTATAGCTTATCTTTGTCGACTGCTGACTGCTGGGTATTGCTAAAAGAACTTCAGACCTCACACTTTAATTTTATTCCATCAGGAATTTGTACTTTATAACCTCGATCTATTTTTTGATTCATGATTTATAGAATGGAGATTGCTTGATGAGGATTTATAGAATGATATTTGCTCGATTCGCTTAACAAGGTTTTTCGAAGCTCTTCCACCAAGGAAAATAAAAGAGTCACAGTTCAAGCGCCTTGCACTTGAAAAAAAACTATAATTTCATGCTGTATATACCATCTTGCTGTAAGAATTATCTGGGTTTCAGAACGGGCAAACAACTAAAATATTTTAAAAGTTATTAAATTGTTCACAGATTGCCAATTTGGTGTCATTTGTCCCCCTGTTGTAAATTCTCAAAATCAATGCCTTATTTCTATATTTTGCAAATTTTTATGAGCCCAAATAATGCAGCATTGGAGTAAGTTTCAAAATATTATAAAATTAGATTACAAAGCTTTTTATTTTCTTAGAACTGTTGGTTTTTCTCAGTATTGAAGTTTTGCGCCACTTTTAGAATGAAAGATAGGCTAAACGTGACCTAAAAGTCGTGAGTAACTGTTGGTAAACTCAGATCAGTTATAAAAATAGCATATTATTCGCAAAAAAGTATTAATTCATGCGACTACAGAGCTTCGAAAAGCAGCCTTAATAGAATGGGGCGAAAAAGCCAGAGATCGCATTTGAAAGAGTCTCAATCCCTTCGATGTGAGCCTATCGGTCTGCTCGGGAGGTGTCGAGGTTAGATTTATCTACTAAGGTGCCTTCCACTTTGTATATGAATTGTAACTTTATCTGGAATAGTGCTGCTCGTATCTCGTTGTTTCTTAGTCAAACACAGTCAATGTTTTAAAATTTGCAAGGAGCATTTCACAAATTTCTATCAATAATCCCATGATTTTTTTCGACCAATATGAATTGAGATAGTTTACATGTTAATGTTTTACTATTTTTTCTTTTTGAAGATGAAGTAATTTCTGAAAATAACAGTTCAATATGAAGCTAAAAATGAAATGAGTTTTAAAAATATATAATTAATGCACTGAGAAAAAAATATGGTAAAAAATACCAAGATATCATGATTTGTACCCTGTTTCTAGCTTTTTTGGGACACTAAAAAGCACACTAAATTCTACTGAAAATTTTTGTTAACAATTTTTGAAAATTAACAATAAGATACGGTTTTATAATATGTACCAAAATGTGGCATCATGATATCTTAAAGCTTGCCATAAAAACTAATCATTCGATTAAATTTACTTTCCAGTTATGTATTTCTTACTAAATAAGTGATAATAATAACCGTAACTTCTGGTAAGTCGTTACCATCTGAACGAAACAGTTATCGAATGAAAGATTGCTCTAAATACAACGTATTTTGGTTTTTGTTATCAGAATTAGAGTTCTATCTTTTAACCAGGAATGTCATTACAATACAGTACGGTAATTAAACAAGAATGTTTTATTTTCTCCGTGGCGTGGTATAAGAATGGAATTTGGTACAAAATGGAATTCGGTAGAAATAAAAGTTAGTTTCAAAGCGTATCTAATATTTAAAGATCGTGACAAAATAATCTAAACATTAACTAAACAAAACTTAATATATTAAATAGCAAATGCTACTTAATTTCGTTTTTCCTCCATCATTTTAGATTTTGAATATTTCCAACTAGTAAATAGAGAAAAAGAGTTGTTTACGGTTTTATCGAGTTTTGTTGTTTTCTTTGCTTTTTTTATCATTAAGTGCCTAATTTAAAGCACCTCTAGGTAGTAATCATAATACGAAATCATAATACAAGTCTTACTCGGGACTTTTTCTTACGCTCTTACCTTTTCTTGGTTTCACGTTAGTATTTACTTAAAGTCACAAATAAAACTTTTATTTTTCTTGTATACATTAAAAAATATTTTGGGGTATTAGCAACGAAAAATATACAAATCTATTGTTTAATATCTTTCAGTGATTTCCTACTCAAATTTAATTGAAAAATGTGTAGATATTTTGCAATGAAGAGATGTTTTTTAAGTTAATTATAAATGCCTTCATGGAATACAAAAAATGGGCTATAATTATTATGTCTTATAATGAAACTTTTAACACAACTTTGACTAGTATTTTATCACTACATACTATTCCTAAAATAAAATTTTGATTTCATAATCTAGATATATATATTTCTCTTACACGGCGACAAAAAAACGCCGCATTACAAATCCCCGAATGGCAACACTAGAAAACTGACCAGTGATTGCCGCTAAAAATGTCACATGCCAAATCTAGCTGAGATGACTCAACATATAGCGCTTTTAAAAACGGAAACTGAAATAACCAGAGAGAGCATAAGCTAGGCAGAAGTGAGTAGTCTTTGTCGATAGACCTCTATTTTAGTATTTTGTTGAAAGCGCTTTTGTTCACGAATTTATATATTACGAATTTATTTGACGATTTTTGATTTATATCACGAATTTATTTGTTTTACTAGAATTTATTTGTTTATGCAGGTTTTTCCATTGCATTTTACTTAATTCAATTTTTAATAGACTTAATTATAGCCAAAATTTTAACCTTTTTAAAGAGATATCAGTTTTAGAAATTTTATCTTAAGATTTTATACCACAGCACATTTCTAATAGGTTTAACGAATTACATGTCATTTATTTGAATTCAAATTTATTTTAATGACTTAGTATTTACTAAAAAAAGATGTAATTTTTTTTAAGAAAAAAAAGTTGTTATTTGGATTTGAATGATTGTTTTGAATTCTTAGCATTTTGTGCATTTGCCATATACCTAAATTAGTAGCGAGCGAAGCGAGCTTGGTTTACGAAGCAAACCATACAAGATTGCGTAGCATTTTTCGGGGGTTGGCGAGAGTTAGCGAGCAGGGAGAGCAGCTCACTAGTTAAACAAAAATACATTAATTAGTTTCATACTTTATAACATTACTGAACTTCACCTCTTCAATTTCTCTACTAAGTAACTTCAATGTTTCAAACCTTTTAATCATATTTTAATGAGCCCCGAGAGAAAATTTCCTCCCGTATGCTTGAATATCTTTTGTTTCTAGGTAGATTATGTAATCAAAATGATTAAGCCATTTTCTCTTAAAATCTTTCGCATAAACTCACCACGTTTAATGCGACTTGGAAATTAATCTCACAATAAAGTTTCCTGAAATCTTTTAATCAATTAATTTTGGCGATAATTTCTGAACTGTATTTTCGTATTGGAATTTATGACTAAGTACATATTATTTTCCAAATTAACAGTTATTTTCGAAAAAATAAATTTAAGGAATATGTCAGCTCTAGTATATAAATTTGTAAAATTTCCAATTTATTATTAGATGAATTTTACATTCATTAAACCATATTTCATTAAAAAAATAATTCTGTTTGTTAGTTATTATCATTAATAAGCAGGACTACTTACACAAAATAAATCACATTTTTTTAAAACTAGTAATTGTTTCAAAATGAGGCATGCTGCTTTAACTCAGCACTTAAAAATATTTTTAAATCATAACATTTGATTGACAAGAGGCAATATAATAACAAGCCACATTTTCAACTTTTGCTGGAGAGCATCGTCCCACATCTAGGTTTATGTAAGTAATAATACGTTTTAGTGCATTACGATTTTATCTTGTGGAAGCTTCACAAAAATGTGATTATCTATTTAAAATCAGGACTTTATTTTGCAAAAATTTCATTTGGGTAATAAAATGCGACTTACTACTATATTGCTGCATGTCCTTCTAATATAACTTGAACTAAATAATTATTAAATACGAAATTTCTAACATTACTATTTTACAAAGTTATTCACCCCGTAAATATAATGGAAAGGGGAAAAAACCTATGTTTAAATATAAACTTGTAAGTCGTTAAAACGCTTCTACAATTATAAGTTTTTCATACATTTCATAATAAGTTTAATTCATAATAAGTTTTTCATACACTTCGTTCATATGTAAATAAATGTTCTGGAAATAAGGTTTAAAAATTAAGTTACTCCATATTACACAAATAATCCTAACAGTCAAAAAAATATTATAAAACTTGAAATATTTTTAAAATACGAAATAAAAAAAATAAGAAAAATCATTTTATTTATCTCTTAAACCATTAAAGAACAATTGCCAACCAAATTTAAACATTTGCCTCTTTTGCTGTTTACGTTATTTAAAACTTTAGTTTTCGTGCCTGTGTTAGATATCATTTGAAATCGCTAATAAATATTTTTCGGATGTTTAGTAGAAAGTAAGCAGAGAGTAAACAATATCATTTGAAAGATTGATATCGCTTGTTGGGATAAATTTACATAGATAAAATATAAGGGAAGCATGTGCGTTTACATATGATGTATCCAAGATACAAGAAACAAGCTGGGATTAACTCGAGAGAGTTAATAATTAAGTGATAAATAAATCACTATATTATAAATTACATATCTTACTTTCTTACCTAAATCAAGCAGGTAACTGAAAAGAAATAATTCAATCAAGAAAAATGAATTAAGCTATAAGATAATTACTGCCGGCACGTGGGCATAAGACCGGCGCGTGATCTAAAAAAAGATATATAGTGGAAGCTAAAAAAGAATAGTGAATCCTAGTGAAAGAGAATATTTTAGAAAAAATAACATGGCTCTAGAAAGAAAGACAGAATCAAAATTATAGACAACTTACATAATTTATTGGAGGAATCAAACAACACTAAATACAGTGGTGCAAACACCACATCTTGAAGAAAAGAATTTTACAATTCTGTAAAAGTGGTTTTAAACTTTCACAACGATG
>NC_092210.1:47868847-47888596 GCF_043381705.1 Parasteatoda tepidariorum | reverse complement strand
AATTTTTCTTCAAATGTTTGGCGTGTTCTGTTCCTGAAAGATTTACTAATATTCTGGAGATTTTTTTCAAGTTCTTCGGCCTTTTCCTTAGGGAAATTTTGTTTCTTATTTGCTGCTAAAAAATGGCGTCTGATTCAGTCAATGACTTTGATGGAACTAAATGAAAACGTGATAAATTAATATCCGATATTTACAGGCTCCCGCTAGACGGCGTACTCGAGCGTTGCGATCGCGAATATACATCATTAAACTATTTAAATAGGCGTGATATAATAATGTAAACCTCAGAATTGAATCTTGAAATGGATCAACTTTATTCAAAGTTATAGCTTTAATAAAATCACTTGGTTTAACTAAGTAGTCTTGAAAAAATATTAATTAAAAAAACTTCCCAAGTATTTATATCTCATTGATCATTATCTACATATATTTGAACATTTGATCAATGCATACATACATTACATAATCCTTTTCTTTCGGTATTGGAGCATAAGACTTTTGTCATAACGCACCATCCTACTCTATTTGCGGCAAATATTTTGCTTCTCTGCATATCTTCCCTATCGTTTTCAATTCGTTTACAATCGTTCTACTCCCAGTATTTTCAAGCCTTCCTCTTTTTCTATTGCCCTGAGGGTTTCAATCAAAAATTTGCTTTACTTTAAATTTTTCAGATTATATAGAATATGACAAATTTCATTTACCTTTTTTTTAATTTTCAGACCTATCGGTTCCTGTAATGCTTTTCAAAGGATTTCTGCATTACAACTTGAACCACTTGATACGTAATGTTTATCTGAAACCGATGGTAATAATTTTGATCATTATTAATAATAATGCTATAAATAAGTAAGCGTTATATTGCATTTGATGCATTTTCTGTTAGATACATTAAAACACTTTAGAAATTTGCTGCTGACTTTTGCTGACTAAACCTAACTTAGGTATTTTTGACATTTTCTTACATTTTAGTTTCATGTGAGTATTTATTCAAATTTGAAAATAAAAGTGACTTTACAAGCATACCTTCAAAACAATTTTGAAGTACTTGTTTTCAAAAATATAAATTCCTATTGTTTTTTAGTTTTAGGGATTTTCTAATAACACTCAATTGAGAAATGAGTTTATATTTTGCAGTGAAAATGTGTTGTCTGAACAACTTCTGGGAATAATAACAGGCAATAAATTTATAAGCCATTTTCTACCATTAATGTTTTTATACAGTTTTAATACTGGACTCCACACATAAAATAAAATTATGATTAGATATAAGATTATTATGAACAATTAATTTCATACTTTATAACATTGCTGAACTTCACCTTTTCAATTTCGCTACGAAGTAAAGCCAATATATTCAGGAGTTTTAATTATGTTTTAATGAGACCGAAGAGAAATTTCTCACCCGCATGCTTGAATATCTTTTATTTCAAGGTAGATTATGTAATCAAAGGGATGAAGCCATTTTCTCCTAAAATCTTTCGCTTGAACGCACATCGTTTACTTTGACTTAATGAATATATCTTACAACGAAGTTTTTGGCATCTTTTAATAGACTAATTTGGACGAAACAGTATTTTTCTAATATCTAATATTTTTCTAATAATTATAACTAAGCAAATACTGTTATCTTAACATAAAATTTATTTTAATAAAAATATACTAATGTTTGGGTCCTAGAACATAAGTGTATTTAAGTATTCGGTAGACAGGAAAGTAAAGTCATTTCGGTGCATTTCATATTTGTTATCAAGGTTTTATTTTTAATTAATAATGCATTCCCCCTTGTCATCCTCGTTTGCAACAACCTTTCAATACCGGATCGAAAAAAATTTATTGGGTTCTAAAACTAACTAATATTTAATACTCCGAACGACATTACTTTTCGGTCCCCCTAATATTATCATATAGTAGCTAAATACTAATTTTAGCAATTGGTGAAAAAAAAGGAAAAAATCAATAAATCAGTGCTGAACGACATTACGAAATTACGCATAAAACTGCTAGATATATACCAAAACAATAAAGCTAAAATAATTCTAATTTTATTTTTATTTAATATTATTTCTATACAATTATCTATATAACCTATCTAACATAAATCTGTATAATTATAATCTAAAGCATTTCTTCCTTTTCTGTAGGCCTTATGATATTCTTATCCTTTTCGAGAGGCATTAAAAACCTCTTTCTACACTATCTATATTAAAATTGGAGCAGCTATAATAGGTACTAACTATACTAATGAAATATTTTCTACTTATATTTGTTGAAACTGGACCAGCAGTGCCTATTAACAAAATTAATTAAGCGTTATTGGCATCAATAATAGTTTGACGATTTCTTTTGATTTCCCAAAACAAACTAGTACTATTTCTCTATCAATTTCGCTTTTTAGAACAAAGATTATTTTTCTCTTATTTTAATTAATACCTGTAATCAAAATACAAAGTAAATAAATCGTTTTATTTGCTGTTAAAGCAGTTAAAATTTTTCGCACTTATTTGACACAGGACAATTTTAGTTATCGTTATCTCTCAGCATTTTAAAGTTAAATCTTTGAACGATGTTGAATATTTTCATTTTGTTTGCTTTTCTCTTTTATTCTTGCCAAAATAATGATTTTATCATAATAAAGAGACAATAATTATTAAATTACCACAATTAAATTTAACTGCATTTTATCATTTAATTATCATGGATATTTAGGTAATAAATATTTTTTTATTTGTTAAAAATATGCAAAGAAATCTGTGAAAACTGTTGGAACCATTTAAAAAATTTCAATAACTTATTCTTATTAGTTTTCCTTCCTTAAAACTGTTGCTTGTTACTTTTGTTTTTCTTCAATATAAATAACTCACATTTTTAATGTTAGTTTTAGCTTTATTTAATTTAATCATGAGTTGGTTTAATTGTATAAATGACGTATTGTATAAATAACATACAATAATAATAATATATTATAATGTATAATGATAAATTGTATAAATAATGTATAAATGAATTCCTTACTTTGGTTTTATTTGCATAATTCTGAATTTTTTCGATAATGTTTCGAAATTAAATTGAACTTTTATACTCCTGAATTAATTATGAATTATAAAAAATGTTACCTAGCTTAAAAAAAATTTAAAAAAAACATTGAAATGCAAGACTTCATTTATGTTGTTATAGAATAAAATGAATATCAAATGTTGAAAATTTCTAATGACTTTGTTCACAGTTCAATTAAGAAACTAATTTTTATATTTTGATAAATTTATATTAACTTTGTGACGGAACTATAGCTCTACTATTTACCATGTGATCTAAAAAGAAAACCTTACAGAAATTCTTGCTTTCCTCCTCTGACGTCATAGCAGAATGTGACTACTTCCTTTCCCGTCTTTTCTCTTCAATTTAATCGTCTTAATTTTAGATAACAAATTAGTACTTCGACGCACTGCGCACCCAAACGCCGAACGACTGCTACCACTCTCAAGCAAATTTTTCGCCGAAAACAAGTAATCGAAAACAAGTAATTATATTCAAAAATAAGTCGATAGATAATACAAACAAAATAGAAATTGAAATCAATGGAAGCAAACAAAACAAAATACTCTTCAAATACTGCCGTCAGCTGTTCTGAGCACGAAACACGGTAAAGAATAAAGTCCATAACTATAGTTTTAACTATGCGTAAACTATTCATGGAGCAGCGTAACTTTCTATAAATCTTTCGTAAAGTATTTTGGAATAGTATCTAATATCCAGATACATCTATTATCTGAAAGAACTTTTTGTTAATTACTATTCTCAAGAGTTTGGTAAACTTTTCAGAAATTGAGCTTCACCTTAATCAGACTGTCTACATTTAACGCTTCGCAAATTAGTTCATTTTTTAATAAATAAGAAGCAGTAAAGTTAAGAACAGAATAAACATAGTGTAAGTATACGGATGCAACTAATTTCATGCCAGTTTATCTTGAGGTTTTACTTGCATTTCTCATCAGTAAATTACGCTTAACTTTCAATCGATATCAGGCAAATATAGAGTTAATGCATCTTGTTAATGTAACATTAATGTATTTCTACGGAAACCAATATCTTCAGAATAGGGAAGGAAGGGTGCGGATGTCACATATTTTTGTTTTTAATTCTTATGTGCATGAACATTTCCGTTTTCGTTGCTTTTTAATCTTATTTTAATGATCTAACTTTCTTTATTGCTCCTTACCAAAGAAATATTAAATTTGCTAGCTTTAAGAAACTACTTTCTAATATGTTAATATTCCTTTCGAATAGTTGATTGTCACAAGCTGTTGTAATCATTGTCATATGCATTTTAAATTAAATAGGTATAGGTGTCACAAGAAATGTTTAGTTTTTATACACAAATAATGGCATATGATGGCATCAACGGTTAGACCCATATTAGTCAGAATCGCAGTTCTGGCATACACAGCGCGAAGATTTTGGATGTCTTGTGCGCTCTTCATGAGCGCATCCATTACTTTCCATACATTAGGTCTATTTTTATGTTTTAATGACTTGTTGAATATGGTTCTTCACATACTAAACAGAAATATTCTTCTTTATCAATTTTTGACGAACAAATTATGGTTTTTTGTTTTTTTGTGCCATATGTGATGATTTCTCAAGCTGCCTTTTTTCATATTTTCTTCACTGAATCTCTTTATATATATATATATATATATATATATATATATATATATATNTATATATATATATATATACATATATATAATTAGAAGCTTTAAGTCAAGATGATTCTGGCTCTTGGGCAATTTTCTTTCTTTACTGGCTCTGGTGTATGCGAAAAATATCCTCAAAATTCCTATTGAACGAAGAAATCCCAGTGATCCGAACACCTGACCAAGTGCTCCATGCAATCACTACCCGAGATTAAGGAACTTTGACTACTAGAGGCATTCAGTATCGTAAGCACTAGAGATGTCCTGAAACGTCATCTTTTTTTCCAGAATCACAGAGCATCCACGCATCACAATCGATATTGAGTTAACGTTTTAAAATCCCGAATACCTTTCGATCAAGATCATGCAAACGATGCGAACAGTGTGGAGAGAAGGGAAAAATTACAATACCATTACTTTTAGTGAAATTCAATCCACATATACTCAGATGTGAACAATGGCTATCTAGTTATAACGGTACGGTTATTTACGGAGAACCCTCTAATACCCAGTGGAAATGCTTCGAAAAAAAAAACACGAAACTTTCTTCTTCAACCAACCAAAAAGTAGTGATACAACCAGGAGAACCTTCCTCGAGAAATAGTCCCAGTAGCTTACCGGAGAAAAAAATGGAATATTTTTTCCTATCACAGAAACTGGACTGGCTATTGTTTCATAGTTCTCAAGAAACAATGCTTGTTTATTACCTCTACGGAATGCTCCATCATGGCTTCTGTACTTTTGTCACCCCTCTTTCATCCATATTCCTAATTTCGTGAAGCTGGAATTTACAATGCGTCATTAGAATTTCAAAATTGCGGAAAAAACTGTCAACGCTCATTTAATTAAAGCTTTTAGTCATTGACAGATTTGCAGCTTCGTGGGCTTAAAGGAATAATACTGGGTGTCCAAAAATCAATGTCGGGAATCAATCTACGTCTGCAATTTTCCTTTCTTTCCACGACTGGGTCATTTCTAAAGAATTAGCAACAGCGACTTGATATGCAAGAAATCGAACAGTGGATTTCTGACAAAATCGAATTTTAGATTTTCAACAAAAATTATGTGTCTGACATTTGGTAGTGTATTAAACTAATTTACCTTACGCCTAGGCGTAACTTAAAATCTGGTGATTTTTATTGTATCTAGGAGAAATGTCTGGAAAGATACATTTCCTCTGCAGTTATTTCTTGGCAATAACGAGAACGAGTTCTATGATTAATGCCAAGATCCTTCTCAGCCTTACGAATCGAAGCATTATTTACCACAGCACATTTAGCAGCTGTTATCATAACATGAGGATGTGTTTTTTCACGTTATGTTTACTTTTTGAAATTTCAAATCAAATTTCGAAATTTTTGCAGTTAAATTATTTTGCATTTTTCTCAGTATAATAATAATAGTTAAAATGTTCTATAGTTTTCAAAAGTTGTATAAAAACAAATTGCATTATTACATTAATGCGAAATAATATTTCTTGAAGAAAAAGTTTAATAGTTCATTTATTACAAGTTTGAAACTAAAGAAATTGTTCACAAATTTATTTCATAGATTATTAAGGTATTTAAATTTTATTGCATAGAAAAAGTAAAATAGTTGAATAATTCATTTTCATCTGAACGCATCATAAATAATTGAATTTGAGTATATTGATTTTGTTTTTATTTATACTCTTTCTTAAGACTGTCAATAGTTTTTAACTGGAACATGTCCCAGACGTGTGAATAAAATAAGAATGGGAAATTTCTAATTGGGGGAACATTATATGTAAGCGAAACATTTCTGGCAACGGGAATGAAGATAACAATTGTTTATTGATTACTGATGGAACTAATGTTACCCATTAATTTATCTGGGCACATGGCGAGTTACTCATAACTATTTCCGGTGAACACTAATTGCATATAAATGTTCTTTTTTGGGATGCAGTCCGATTGATAATTAAGAAATAATGTCGAAAGTGGTCACTTAGCTATTGATGATAAAAACCACATAATTTTATTATGGCATACTTATATCATGGTATTCTTTATTATGGTATTTTATATGGTGATTTATTTGTTATAATTAATCTTATTTTCTAAAAAAACACTGATTGTTCGATAAATAACGCATATTAAATTTAATAAATAATTATTAAATATATGGTTCATTAAATATGATTTTCAGCTTAATAATTATTAACATGCTAAATTCTAAAATTGGTAAATAGAAACTAATGGAAAAAACAGAATATTTTAAATGTAATTATAGTTTTTTTAATATGTAAATGGATTGAAGTAAAACTACTAAACTCAAACAAGTCACATTCTAATTCTTCTTTTTTTTTAGTAGCATATAACGGAAAGTTAATTGAATATAGTATAATTTTAATGTGGTTCCTAACATTATGCAATACATTGGAGAAAGTGCAGCTAAATTTTACCTGAAACTTAGTAAATTAAATTAAAAATGTAAATAGGTCAAAAAAATCGAGTAGCGTTGATCCATTTTTTTAAACAACCACCAAGTAATATATCGTGTTCAATAGTTTTCACAAGGGGAAAAAAATTCTGGTAAAATTACGGTATTGTATGATCTGGATGTTTCTGGTAAAAAAAAGTACCAATAATTTTGGTACTAAAAGTCCAAATATACGGTTTTTAACCATTCTTTCGATAATTTTCCGTCCATATGGTAATTTTAGTTTTCAAAATTATTGCTCTTATTACCAGACGTTTAATAAAAAAATACTGAATTGAAAAATATATTTAACCGAATAAATGGTTTTTATGTTGTACTCTAAAGTATAGTGTCAAAATTACAAAATTTTATCACATTTATCAAATTTCATCTCTCATTATAAAACCATATTTTACAGTAAATTTTATCAAAATCATTACCAAAGCTCTTCAATAAAATTGCCGATTTTTTTGGTGTTACCATAGCCCCTGAAAAATGGTGGATTTTACCATATTTTAGTAGTTTTGATCAATTTGTACATAATTTTGGAAATTAAAGCTTCGTATTAATTGCTTGATCTAACAATCATTTTGGTGACTGAAGCAATACTGTCTGCGTTACGAAAATTTTGTATAATATTATTAAAAAGTAATAACACAGTGGAAAAAATGATAAATAAATGAAATAAAAGAAGCAACCGGAATAACTTTTGATGTAGTGATTGAATCTTCACGCATTATCAATCTTGATGGTTTAAAAGGGTGACCTCAAATATGCTAATTAATTACCATTTGATTGACGAAATCTTATAAACCAACTAATCTGAAATTTGATAAATTTGCTACAAAAACCAAAACAAAAAAAAAAAACTTGAATGAAAAATTAAGTGCGTTTATAACAACTGCTCATTTTTGGAGTATTGTTAAAAACCAAACTCTTGACATGGTCATTTTTTAAAGATAATTATCAATATCTTTTCAGCTCTGCTCTAATACTTATCTTCGTTTGTATATCCACTCAGTCCATGAAAATATTAAATATCATCTTGGGACATATAATAATATTTTAAACATTTAAGGTATACAATAATGATATATTGACGAGATATTCTAGATATTCTCCAAGTATCGTTCTTAGAATAAGCCAAGAAGAGCACAATTCACGCTTTTATAGCGTTTTTACAAAATTGATTCTGGCATTTGCAATTCTGTTGACTCATCAAATTTCACATTCCTATTCCATTTTAAAATTGCTCTTTTATTTTTTTTTGTTTGCGTCTGACTCTAGGATTTGATTTTCCACCTCATTTTGTCCAATATGACTTTTACAAATAACATTTTACAGACATCGAAAGAAATAATAGGCTCTACTTTATTTTATTTTGTTTTCCATATTAATTAAACCTCCTGATTCCTCAGGATTTAGTAGAAAAATATTTATATCTTCCAAATCTAAATCAGAAAATATTTTTAACAAGGCTATTGTTTGTTGCATCATTATGTATCTCTTAGACATGATGCTACTAATGCATAGCAAAGTTTGGAAATAACACTAAGAAGGACACACTTTTCTGCAAACCATTCCGCAACGACAAGTTTATGATATAAATAAAATAAATCACAAGTGTCGGAAAGTAAAAACTGTCAATTGAAAGAATCTATTCAATACTGTTGTTGTAAATACGCTGAAAAACCTTTCGGTATTAAATTTTAACTTAATTGTCAAATAACTCGAAAAAGTAGATCAATCCTCTGGAAGTTATTACCTTGTCAGAAAGATTTTTCCAATAGTTAGAACTTTAATAAAAGAAAAAAATAGTAAGTACAAAAGAAGATTGCGTATCGTGCATTATTTTCTAAGTATTCGGCCCCTCTTACTCTATTATAAACCAACAGCAAATGCATATGTTAAAAGAAATTGAATCCAAACGCATTCATCCCCTTTTTCCATTAAAAACATCATTATTTATCTTCAATAAGTGCCATAATGCCGATTAAATGGAATGCAAACAACATATCGCAAAAATCCCTTGAAATTTTAAACTAGACATGAAGTAATATTTATATTTCAAAATTTTAAAAGAAATTTTAAATTTGGAGCCCAAGAGAGGTTATATTAATCGTTTAAAAGCATGTAAGTATTATCATCATATTAAAACAAAAAATTATTTTTGGTAAACTATATTATAAGCAAGATAAAAATTTACAAATTGCATTAACTTAATAAAATTAATAAAAAATCAAATAATTGCGGAAGCGAAGCCAAATTATGTGTAAAATTACTTTATAAAAATACTTCCTGTTAAAATACTTCATAAATTTCAAATGTATGAAATATTATTTAGACTTGAATTACACATTAAATTTAAGCTTAATGTCCGAATTTAATTTTTGGAACATTGGCATATAAACTGTTAAGCTACAAAATCAGGCAGAAAACGCGATACCATATTTTCAACGTATTTGTTTTTCTGGCCCTCAAATTATGGTGAGTAAACGGAGAAATATGGTTTCAATAGTGTGGTCAGAAGAGCAGTCGGAAGTTTGGACTCATTAAACTTAATTTAGCTTTTTGCGTGTTTCACTATAACTCGAGAACTTTTTAAGTGACTTTTTTCACACAATTACGAAATTCTTTTGTCCACAGACAAGTTCAGGCAGAATATAACTTTTACTAAATATATTATTTTTTATCATTAGATTTAAAAAAATGTCAAAACAATTTTGAATCGTAAGGTACACAGTATCTTACATCATTTAAAGGAAGGGAGTTTTACTTAGTATATATAAGTATGTATGTAACACAAGTATATACGTAACACTTAGTATATACGTAATTTTAGTGTTGAATATTTCCTGAGTATTTTAGAAAAGTCGTATAGTTAAAATTTGATTTCTCGATTTCAGTCAAAATTTGTATTTTGCCATAGAAAATTCCTTTCTTGAAAATTATGTAAAAATTGTATACCTTACAACTCAAAATTTTTCTACCACTATTAAATAAAATGTTAAAAAGAATAAGAAATATCAACTCAAATTTATTTTTAGCATGAATTTATTTTTTGATAAATAAACTTTATAAAAATTGCAAAAAGTTTTAATTCGCTTACAAAATTTGCGAGACATTGTAAAAAACTGCAATAAGTAAAATTGGCATTAAGTGGCCCGAACTTTTAACCTTTCTCCTGACCAAACTGTGTGGAAAATATTTACTTGATTGTGGATACATCTTTTATTTTGGGGGTCAGAAATCTGAATCTGTCACAATATGGTTTGTTTATACAGAGAAAGTACGTATTTTGTGTCTGATTTCGTAACTTAAAATATCGTCTGCATTAATTAATTACTTTATTTGAGGTCACCCTCTTTAATCATTAAGATTTAGTCCTAGAACGTGAAGATCCAATCATTAGAACAAAAGTTATTCAGATTGTTTTATTTATTTTTTGCGCACTGTACAATACAAATGTTTTTTGCTGGCTGCACATTTTTAAAAAAGAGGCTTTAAAATTCAATTTTTAGATTATTAGAAATATAAATTATATAGATGTTAATATTTATCTATCTATCTATATCTATATACATTTCAAGAATATCATGCATTTTTACCAATAAGGACTTTATTTAAACTTTAAATATCTTTTTATTAATTAATTTGCAAAAATAAGTAATTTTATCTTATGTAATAGCATAAAGCGGCCAAAAAAATAATTATCACAATAATGGAGTTTTTTCAATAAGCCAAACGATTTAAAACATGCTAATGATAGCTATTTCGTGACAGTTTGGACTAAATTCTTCTCAGTAGTGGATGTGGTTTCGTTGTGGAATTTAAGTATAACTTTTTGGCAGTGTGAGATACGCTCTAATTTGGATATGAAGAAAGGATATTTATCCCAGAACAATAAACAAAATCGTTTAGAAAAATTATTTATTCTAAAATCTTATTATGGCGAACATGACCACATTTCACAATTATAAAATAAGCAAAGAAAGTCCCTTAAGGGGATCAAAAGAATCAGTCTTGTTTTCTTCCATAATTTCTAACAATTCAAAGGTTGGAACTGAGAGGCGGAAGAGTAAATGAATTGTTCCCAACTGACAGTTAGGAGCATTGGAAGAGATCCATGGTTGGCGATTTATCGAAAGATAGCATAGCCAAAGATAAAGCCAACCCCTTAAAATGAATATTGAATGATAATTTGGTGAAGGCGAATCGCCAAAAAGACTGTGAGAATTAGTATAACCATGTAACTGAAACATTTTTGTGTTGGAAATAGAATAAAGAGTAATGTAAAGAATAAAGAGTTATAATTTTATTTTATTTTCGATTTAGTTTCGACAGTGCATTAATGAGTCGTACATTTGTACTGAAATAAAAAATCTGCCGTAACATTGATTGTTAAGAAAAGAATAAAATATTTATATTAGCTTTTCATAAAATGTAATAAAGACTGAATAATTAGTTTAATTTAATTAGAATTCGATACAGAATGATTAAAGAAATAAGTTTAAGAAATTAAAGAAGTTTTAATATCTGGGAAATATGAAATTCTTATTGCGGCATCACAAGCTATGGTAATTACTTTTCAAAAAAGCAAAAATGTCTTTTTTTTTCATGCTGGTTTCTGCGAGCATGCATCAAACATAAGTTAGCAAAGTGAAACTATAAAATATTTTTTTAGAGATTTAAAAAAAGCGAATTCAGGAAGTTTTCCTCTAATTTCATCCAAAAGGACATTTTTATTGAATATTTTCCTCAATTTTTATTCATAAAAAAATCAGCATCTATTGAAACATTTAAAGAATCAGCATTTACTAATGAAATTTTATTACGAAATTTAAATTTAATGCGTTTTGTAAATATATTTATTTATGATGTCAAAATATTACGTCAAAATATTATGATGTAAATATATGACGTCAAAAACAAAATTTAAAATTTAAGACACTTCATATATTTATAAATTGTCATTCTGAAACCTAAAAAATTAAATATTGAGAAAAAGTAAATATTGTATGTAAAATATTGTACGTATAATATTGTGTATGAATAATATTGTATGTGTAATATTGTATGTATAATATTGTATATTTAATATTGTAAAAAAATAAATATTGTATTATTTAGTAGTTTCTTCTCATATAGAAGAGTAGAAAATTTAAATAAATATTTTTTCTTGAAATCACAGAAGAAATTACACACTTTCATATTTTGTTTCATTTAAGTATTTTTATTTACTATAATAGTATGTTTTTTTTTAATAATAAATACTGAAGTATATCAGAATAACATTTTTACTGAAAGCGCACCCAGCATTTTATTTATTTTTTTCCGACAAATTTTTCATTTCATTCTATGCTTTTGGCCCAAGGAATGAGTGTTGGATCAAAAATAGGAAAACTTTTTATCTTTCAGTGCCAGCTGTGAAGCAAATGCATTTTTGAAACAACTGGTTTTCTTAAAGAATTTTGAACGCTTATTTTGGCATAACATTACTGCTTTCCATTTTTTTTTAAATGTCAAGAAAAAATTCAATTTCGTCAATGCATTACAATTCAATGATGAAACTTTAAAAAAGGATTTGTAAGAAAAACTAACAACAAACATCAAGTTTAAAATTAAGCAGATATAATTTAATGATTTAAATGTATTTATTTTTAAAGGTGTTACTTCTTACACTTTCTATTCAATTCATTTTTTCTGAAAAAAATAAAAATATAGCATTTTGAATGGAAACTAGTTTTCACAAGAGTATTTAGAATTTTTTTTTCAAATTTTTATTAATTTTTGGGAACACTTTTGAGTAAATAAATCAAAAACATTATTAAAATAATATAGTTATCTCAAAATATAATATTCTGAATAATTTGAAATGAATTATGTAAACTCAATATCAATAGGCATGTGAGAATTTAAATACAAGCAAAACGAAATCTAAAGATACTCGTGTAATCAAAAATGGCACTTCATCAGGGGACACACCTCTTTGCCAACATTCTGAGGGATCCAGAAAGGATCCTAAATTTTAATAATAAAGCCAAAGAGGTATGAACCATTCATACGGAAATGGTTTCTGAAAATTATCATTATCAAACTTATATTACTCAGTACCAAATATTTTGTAAAGACACAAAACTGAACAGTAAATTTAACCAAATAAGTGATTTTTATGCCATGCTCAAAAGTATCATGACAAAATTACTAAATTTTACCACATTTAATACATTTTAACGAAACTTATAAAACAAAGTTTATTAATAATGTTGTTAATTTTACTTAAATCTACTAATTTATTAAAATCGAAAATATACTACATTTAATTTTACTGAAGCACTTTGATAAAAATTGCCTGATTCTTGGTGTTTACATAGAGAGTTATATTAAGTTTACACAGAGAAAAACGGTAATTTTATCATATTTTGGCAGTTTTGGTTATACTTTTTTTTTAGTGCAGTGTGGTTGTGCAACTGCACTTGGAGTACATCAGTTTTGCCAATCTACGAAATCTTACAGAAGAAAATTGACCAATAAATAATAAAATTAATTAAAATATCCGCTCTAGCACAATTTCCACAAAAGACCCTATCTCCTACTTAAAATTTTATAAATATATAATGACTCTAAAATTCTCATTCATAAAAAGAAGTTTTGTTCCAGAACATTAAACCTTTGTTATTATCTTTCCTTAAAACAATAATTTTTGCGACATTAAATAAATTTGATTGAACTTCAGAATAGCGACAAAATCATAAGACAGTTAGATAAAACAAGTAATGCCAAATTTGCAATTATTTTCTAATAACATTTCAGGTTTAAGTTCTAAGTATACCGATTAAAATTCAGATTTTAACATGTGAAACTTGTCCGGCAAGCTAAAATCCACTTTTCTGAGGAGCTAAAATAAAACTGCGCAACATTAAAGCAAAATGGTGCATCTAAATCAATTAATGTCTTGTTTAACAGCAACTTAGGTCAACAATAAGTTTTAATCACTTTCACCGCAATGAATAAAACAACTTTAACTACTTCTTGGTAAAAAGCAGCGAAAGAAATCTTTTTCCTTAACAGACATATCAAGAAAGCTCCCATTCCGTTTTGTTACACCTAAATCTTTCCTTCTTTTCCCCAACCTGACGTATCTCGATGTAATCTAGATTCTTGAGTCCTAAGATTAAAGTTTCTCCGGAATATCCCAGTTTCCCTGTAGTAATTAGATGAACTATCTTCATAGGAAGATTGGTTTAGGAAAGTTGGCAATGACAGCGTCTTTTAACTGATAAACTTGCTCTTTTAAGTAGCCGAGCATAGTCACCATGGCAATTAAAAAGGATTAATAATAAAATTACATTACGCGATGCTCTAATGAAAAATCTAATTCTAAGTTATTCCTAGAAGTTTATATTTTATGTAAAGTAAATACAAAGCTAACTAATAGTTACGCTGATCTATTAGTTCTATTTATTTTGAATCAGATTATTAAAAATTAAAACTTTATAATGCGAAAAAATGCAAACTTTTTATTTTTTTATGATTCAAATAACACAAAGTCAATATTTTTTACAAATAAAATTTTTAAAAATATTATATATGCATAACCCCCTAAACAGATTTAAAGACTGGCCAAAAAAAAGCTTAAAATATTATTTAATTAAAAAGCTTCTTCAAAAACGCACTTCAAAAGCTTGTTTAATTAAAGTGCAGAAGATTTCCTTTCAATCAATAAATACGCTTATATTATTTTGCCTGTAGAATATAATATATAAAAGGAATAAAATTCTGTAAGCTTTTTAGTTGAAGTTTTGTACCAAATTAAATTTTCCTTTAAACATTTTATTCACAAAAAGAAAAAAAAAATTATTACGTTTTAAAACCAAGATAAAATTTAGGACAACGATTATGTAACTTTTATGTTTTGCTTTATGTCTATCAAGCGTTCAATGCGCACTTTATTTATGAATCAGTCTCACACATAGATGATTTGTGACGCTAATTACACTGAGAAAAAAAAGTATGGTCAAAGCTACCGAAATATGGGGAAATTTGCCTTGCTTCTAACTCTATGGGAACACTAAAAAGCTCGATAATGATTTTGGTAAAATGAATAATAAAATATGATTTTATAATACGTGACAAAATGTGGTAAATGTGGTAAAATTTGGTAATTTTATCATGGTACCTAAATGAATAGCATTCAAATCATTTATCCAGTTAAATTCATTTTTCAATTGTTTTTTTTTACTAAATAGTTGGTAATGAGATCTATAATACAGAATCTCCGGTAAAAATTACCAAATAGACGGAAAAATTACCAAATGAATGGCTTAAATACCGCATATTTTGGTTTTCGTAATTTAGAATTATATGGGATTTATAGTAAGGTAATTTTACCAGAATTTTTTCTCCGTATGATTTATAGAAGAAATTAATTGTACTCTTATTAGTATTTTGATAGAAAAATTGAAAGAAATACTTACTTTAAATTGAAATTGTTTTCTTTTTCGTAAAATGGTTCCGTTTATTTTAAAATAACTTTAATGAGTTAATTAAGAAAAGTATCAAATCATGTAGTTTCTGTGTTACGGTTTATTTCTCTTACTATATGTTCAATTTAAAAGTAACTCAATTCGAAAGAATTCAAACTTAACACTTGAACTCAAACTGATAGAGGAATAATTCATTCTAACTAATTCGATTAAACAAGGAGTTTGCTTTGTCCTCATTAGAATTTCATTGTAAAACTGAATAATTATTTGAAATTATTTTCCTATTCGTATCTCTAAACTACGTACGCCTTTAGTTAAAAGACTTGAATTACTTAATTAAAAAAATAGAACGAAGTATGTAGTTTCTATATTCTGGTTCATTTCTTTTTACGTATGCTCGATGCAAAAGTTATTCTACACTTTTCGAAGAATGAATCGTTAAAATACATTGAATCTGAAACGTGCTGTATCTGTACCACAATTCTGAGGAGAAAATTAAATATCGCCGCTATTTTAAACTAAAGTTAATTCCTTATTTCTATCTCTAAATTGGTTATGACTTCCATTTAATGAGTCTAAAGACTTAATTAAAAAGCGGAACATTTTTTTCTTTTAAATAATTTCTTTACTTACTTTTGTAATGAGCAGCTAAATTCCAAGATACTTATTTCGAATAAGTACAATTTAGTTTTTAATGTGATGGCGAAACGCTTGAATCTAAGTTACACTAAAAAAATATGCTTATTACCCTTTATCTTCAACGGGTATAATGGATTTTTATTTTAATTTAGAAAAAAGAACTCTTTCCACAAAATAAAATATTATTAGAGAAACAAAATCTTAAATTTCATTATCTTATCTGCATTTTAAAATTTTCTAAAATTGTTTTAATCTAAAATTTAGGGGAAAAATTGAATTATTTGATTCTTGGTAGAGATATTCCTTTTAAACTATTTTAATTTCGCAATTTTATTGAAACAAAGGTATACTTTTTATCAATAACTAAAAAATATAAATTGTTAAATATTACACCAATAAACGAGCTATATGTATTTGGAATTATATTTACCTTTTCTAATGTAGTTTATAATGCGGATTTCAAATCTGAGAACCGTTTTGCTTTATATGGTCTGGTTTTAAGAAAATTGACAAAAATTAATACTTATGGAACGCCATTTATTTTCATAGAATATTATTTAAATTTTATAAATTTAAAGAAACATTGTTTAAGTTTTTTGAATTACGAAAGAGTACTGCTTAATCTTAACTAATTTTAATGAAATACTGTTTAAATTTTAAAAATTTTAATGGAATTTACTTGCTTTGGGTACAACTACATTTTGTAAATTTCTTTGCTGTGAGCAACGTTTTAAGTTGGAATTGCAGGTAAGAAGATCTAAAAAATAAAAGCTCCTGAAGAAAAAGCAGGGGAAAAACGCATTGGAAAAAGCATAAAAAAGCAGTGGGAAAAAATCGCTACTTCACTTGAATTTTATTACCGATTCGACTTAGGTCTTTAACCTCGAATTCTGAATATACATTCCTTATTTTAATATATAGATATAGTAAATAGAATTTTTTTGAAAAAAATTTATTGATGTTTTGAGTTAAGAAGCGTACTTCTAATGCATATTCTGATTTTTTTTTAGTTGCACACAACACGATTATACATAATGCATAAGTTGGCGATAGTTTCTCAGGAGCTTAATTTTGTTATAAATTAAAAAACGTTTACAAAAATTAAAAAATGCTTCATTACAATGCATTTTTTTTCTTAAAAAAATAACCTGCTTACAAAATATTGTAACAATTCGAATTATTATTCAGAAAAATTATTAAGTGTCCTAGAAATTCTGTTAAATAGCATGAAGTGTGTGAAATACTCTTCCTTAGTCATTATACTTCAGTTGATTAAAAAAAATATCTAATTTCTTCAGAAAACAATATTTAATTAATTTAAATTTGAATTTAATCCGCCCACTGCGCCAAATCAAATTGGACGTAAATTAATATAATTTCTAAAGTAGTATTTTTTTCGGTGGCTTTTTTTCGGGTTCATTTCTGTGTATTTTTCCAGTGCACTTATTTCTGTTTCCGCCATCGTGTTGGACGTTCAAGATGTACAGTGAGCAAAAGAAATAGGTATCACTCTAAATAACTTTCTTTCTAACGACCGGATTTTCTCGTATTAAGTGTCAATCTCAATGATGTCTGGGGGTGACCTTAAATACGCTAATTATTTATTGTTAATTATTAATTAAGTTACGAAAAAATCGTACTTTCTCGGAACATTTTTTTTTTACATATTTGAATTCTTGACCTTAAACAGACTTTTAGTCAAGAGAGCGAATGAAAGTTTGGTCCCCTTATTGTTAATTTCACTTTTTGCGTTTTTAGTCATATTATCAAAACATATTAAGCAATTTTAAAAAAAAATGCACCCACTCATGAAACCCATTTACCCATTTATATAAACAATAATTTTTAATGATTATTTATTATTTTTTTATTTAATTTAATTGTGGATGAAAACATTTCGAATTATGAGACATATTTTATTTTTATACCGTATAACTCTAAGTATTTTTCTGTTGCAAAGCATGAAATTTCAACTGTTTTCATTTCGTAGAATCCGATAAAAGTTAAAATTTATTATTTTTAAAAAAATAATTTGGTGACAATGTATAAATATTTAAATGGAGCTATTAATATTTAAATGTATTTAACTTACGAGGTACTTCACTTATGCACGTGTAGCGTAAAATTTAATTCATATTTTTTTCCTGCTGATGGCGGAACGTTAATCAATTTTTTTAATTATGAATTACGATGTTTCTTTTTAAGTCGTCTGAAAATTTATTCGTAATACAGTAAAAAGATTTGAATTAAGCTTTGTATTCAACGAATATTGAGTTTTATCAAAAGTATGTTTCTGATAAATTGTATTTATGCATCTGCATTTTTTATTTTAATTTTTAGTAGATTCATTAAATAAATTATACAACTTCAGTAATATACATGCATATGCATTGATGTGGAATAATATAATTATCATTTTTTTCTATATATATATATATCATCCAAAAACTTATATATGTAATCCAAAAACTTCAACTTAAATAAAGATAAAGATATTTTAAGAGGTATCGTTATAAATATTGAATGAAATTGTAATATCAACGATGATTATGTTAAATCAAGACTTGAAATATCCTATAATCAACAATGATTATAAAATATTTCATGTGACAACAAAGAGAATTGAGTTACCGAATATGTAGCCAACATTTTGAAACATCTTAAAATTTTCCAACATGTTATATATTGTCTTAAACGTCTTAATCATAAATAAAATATTATAATTACCTCGCCGCGCGTGTTTTATAGGACAATTTTACTGACTATTTAATTATATTTTATTCATCAGTCAAAATTTTATTATTTACGCTAGCACATAGATTATTGTTTCAATAATTGATTAATATATTTTTAGCCTTTTAATTTAAGTTTTCCCATAAATTAAACTCTCGTTTTTAAACTATTGCAAAGTTCCTAATAAACGAAAGCTTGGAATTGTTCATAATTAAACTTCTTAAGAAATTAATTACATTTCGCGGCTTAAAAATTACTCGATGCAAAACAGCTGTATTTAGTATACTGTTTTTTTTAGAGAAATAACGATAAATAACTGATTTATTATGAGCAACGCAAAAAAGGCAACAGTTTGCATGACACTGTTTTATTATTTTTTTTTCGTTTACACTTATTCTCCCCCGCTAACTTTAAGAAAGTTGCCCATTTAAAAATGGTAATGTTGAAAAAATTTGCATAAAAAAGTTGTTAATATTACTTTTGAACTATATATCACAAAATATTGTTATATCAGAAATATACTTGATATACCTTATTTTGTAAAATAGAAACACTAAAAATAGAGAATTGTAAGAAGATTCCAAGACCGAGCTGTTTTTAGAATCATCTAAAAAAATCGTTCTTTTTTAACTTAAGGTTTTTCTTAATACTAAAAAAAGCATTTTTGGACTACAACCTATCTTAGAAATGTAATTTGTGTGTTCAGTAAATAATTTTAGCATGCATATATATATATATGCTTAATCTTAACT
>NC_092210.1:47846417-47867312 GCF_043381705.1 Parasteatoda tepidariorum | reverse complement strand
GTTAAGAAAAACAATAAATGATACTTACTGTTTTTCTTAACTTTCTTAGTGTTTTCTTGTATTTATTGATTTATTATATATATATATATATATATAGTCTTACACTATCCAGAAGAAACCACTGTAATAAAAAATATTCCATTAAGCAGCGATACAGTGCGGCAACGAATTAATGAGATGGCTGAAGACGTTGAAGTTTCCCCATGCAAACTTTTGATATCCAACATCAACCGTGTCAAGTAATGGGACCTTGCCAAATACTGTTGGCGTATGTCAGGTTTATGAAGATAGGAAAAATTATTCAAGAGACGCTTTTTGAAAGGAGCTGGATTTTAGATACTAAATGTGAATCTATTTTTAATTCTGTGAAAAATTATTTTATTCAACGACCGTTTGCATCAGTCATTTCAATATGTCGATCTCTGCTGTGAACAAAATTCGCAATTATGCTCTCAACGATCGATTATTCAGACAACTATTTAAGAAAAACATTGAAGAATTCAATTGCTTGCTACTGCACACCGAGATTCACTGGATTTCCAAAGGCACCCGTCTCAATAGCTTTTAGAATCTTTTCGACTCTGTGCTGGATTTTATCGAAGGCAGAGATGTATCTCTAAGAGACAGATAGCTAGAATTTAAGATAAACGTTGCATACATGACAGATTTCTTTGCAAAATTCGATGGTGTTAATTTACAACTTCATGACGACAAGCTCAATTTGATTACTGCAATATCAGTTTATGCCTTTATGAAAAAACTCATTTTGCGGATTTTTGATCGGAATGAATGTTTTCAACTAATTCCTAATCTTTCCGGATCTTAAAATGAATGGTGAACTTTCTTCTGATGATACACACGAATATTGTCAACATTGTAAGAACATATTGCCTTGAATTTTTTCATATGGACTTTTCAGATCGTTTTGAAGATGTTTTGTCCCTGGAAGACGTTCTGTGTCTCAAAGGATTATGAACCCTATTGTGAATATTGAAACAGAAGAAATTCTGATTCAGGACGAATTGGTCAAACTTTCCACTAATAAAGCTTTGAAATGGTGATCGTCTCACAGAATTTTAACTTCAAGGTAACATCAGTCAAAAGAGAATTACTAGATTATTTTTTCTAATTATTAATTATAGTAGCCATTTTTTTAGACTCAATATTACTTACAAATATTAGATTATAGTAGGCTATAACAATATAATGGTAATGGCAAATATTTTTTCTGCAAAACTTATTTGAAAAATTGTTCAAACAGTATCACAAGAATCTTCTAGAAGAATAAAAAAAAAATACAACCTGCGAGAAGGGGAGCCTGGATGGAAGATTTTATCACTACCAGTTCAGGAAAAACTGTCATCAACGACAAGTTAGATGAAAAATACATCGCTATTTTTTGAAGTAGTCATGAGTCATTTTTCTGAAGGAGACATCTACATATTGGTACAGAAGATCGTCGAAAGGGTTCAGCGCCGAAGAGAAGAGTTGCCTAAGTGGACTGCTGCTTGCAACTCAAAGTTTCCATCAGTTTTCGGAGACAACTGAAAGAATAACCATCAGAAATAAAACAAGTTGTAGGATTCGGCATACATATAAAATGAATAACGTAGGGAAGCTTGTACCCCTTTTTGAATGTTTTTGGATTTCACATTCAAACAGAATTACAAATTTGTGATGAAATCTCAAATTATTCATGTTTTAAAAATTTGCGTATTTTGAGAATTTGGCATTAAAAAATGTATCAAAAAAGTGGTGTAATTAAGCACAGAACTGAAAGACTAATGCACTTTGAGTGCCGGTATATTTTAAAGCCAAATCCCTTTTTACCATAACATGATGCGAGGGAAAAGAAAAACTGATATACCGTAATTTTAACAGTAATAACTACAGTAAAATAACTGAATCACTTTAATTATTACTGTAAAGATTACGATATAATATTTTACTGTAAAAATGGTTTTTGAAGATGGTGCACACAAATTACCGACAGTTTATATAGTAATTTAATTCGTAATATTTTATAGTGGACATAAATTGTGTTCTTAAACTATTTAGGAAAAATGAAAAAAATAAATATTGAATTTTTAAACATATCTAAATTATCGTGATACCTGCTGCTCTTAATTCCAGGATTAAATTATGGTATGCGTGACATTTAAATAAATATCTATTTCAAAATATCTTTAAGAATATTACATAACTCATGATGTCCTAGAAATAGTTCGACAAATATTCACAAAATTTGCAAACTTTTTGAGAAATAAAAAAGAATTTAGTAGTTTAGAAGTAATTTATTGAATAGTTTGGGTAACAATCAAGTCTCGTTTTCTTTTTATCAATCGGGATTCCCTTATTGTTTTTAGTTTATTTGACAGGTGGCGTTACCTCTCAACTTAAAAGTCTGTAGTTTAATTATGTGTGTCACTTGTATTGCAATGCAAGTCTACCATTTCAATAAATTTTTCATTATTTTTTAGCATGTTTTGTGTTTATAACATAGTTTTTGCACTAAAACAAATTAAGCCAATGTTGGAACTTTTACGAATAAAATATAGCAAAGCTGTCAAAAGCAAGGAAAAGAATGAAACGAAGAAAGCATGCAATGACAATATCAAAAAACGTCACGTGTAAATTTCTTTTATTTTAGAACCGAACGAGATTGGCGTTTGTTTTAAAGATGTTGTAAATTGTTTTGGATGTACTTAATGTGGTTTAATAAATGAATATATTTTTAAATTGTCTCTCTATTTCCATCTGTACCAAATAAAAATTTAGTTAAATCATTGATGATTCTGCTAGTTTAAACTCAGATTACTCAGCTATTCCCCTGGCAGCAAAATTATTTTAATTTTACCAAATTTTGATATTTGCATCAAATTATTTTAATTAAATACTTTATGATGTCAGAAACATCGTAGTTTTGTTTTATTTCCTTGCCGTAATACTTTCATTAAATTCCTAGAATCGCTTAAGAAAATATATAAAGAAAAGTTCAATTTTTAAACATTCCTCAACGAAAAAGAAAACATCGTGATTAAACAGAAGTAGCAAATATTGCGATGTCAGCTATTTCTAATGTCGGGATTAAAATATCGTTCTCAGAATTTTTGGAATTCGCGACATTGAAATGAATATTGTTTTCGAAACTTCTTTGAGATTAGTAACTAGCTCACGATATCCTGCAATTTATCCGACTGATATTCGCAAAGTTTGAGAAAGTATCTGATGTAAAAATTATTCAGTCGCTTGAAGATATTTTATTGAATAGTTTGGATAAGTACGAGATCTTGAAAATATCTTTTGTTAAAATCTTCGATAAATAAGAAAAATCATATCTGAAAGTGTTCTCTGAGTTTTGAAAGAAGGCGAAAAGTTTAAGTTTTATACATAAATCTTGAATGATATTTCAGCCTAAAAATATTGTATTGTACTTACATACTTATTGTGGAAAAGGTTTATGAGTTTCTTTTCAAAATTTTCCTTGCTATACGTAAACGAGAGATCATTAAACTATGTAAAATGCAGATAAACTATTTTTTATTAACAACTACTCGGGAATATCTTGTCTGGAAAGTAAAGAAGGTTAGTGAGAAATGCATTAACCACTTTTTTAAGCCTTGTTTAGTCTGCTTTCTTATTTCCCTTATTTTCTGTATAGTGTACAAAATAGTAAAACTCGGCTAAATTATTTAAATAATATCATATCACATTATCATACACACTATCATGATGATTCGGTGGTTTAGGCAAAGTACTGCAGTGTTAAAAATTTAGGATCAAATTACAGTAAAAAGTACCTGCACTTAGGGTGCCGGTACTTTTTACCATAAAATCTATTTTTATCAGGTCATGTTACGGATCTTAAACTCTGATATACCGATCTGATATATCTTATCTTTAAAAATCTTAAAAGATATTTGAAACTTTTATTTTCGTCGTTGAAATTTTATGTTTAAGATTTAACTTATATTTGAAAACATTTGCGTAATCCTGACCACATTATCACCGTGATGCGGTGGTTTCGGCAAACGATTGCAGTATAAAAAATTCCTGATCAAATTGCAGTAAAGAGTACCGGCACTCAGGGTGCCGGTACTTTTTTTACTATAACATCTATTTTTACCAGACCATGTTACTGATCAACAAATCTGATATACCGTAATTTTCACAGTAAGCATTAACATAAAATCACCGAGTCATTTTAATTAAATAGATATTACAGTAAAAATGACGGTATTATATTTTACGGTAAAAACAGATTTATGGCAAAATAGATTTCACAGATGATGCACTTAATCGTTGTATCGAATTTGATACGGGGTTTTTACAATGTGCTGAGAGAGAGAACTTTACTTTATTGTAGGTAGTGCATGTTAAATTCTAAAGCCTGCTGAAGACTATAAATTTTGAAAAAATTCGAAGATGTTGTCGAAACTTGTCAGATTACATTCTGAAAATTTTCTGTAAATTTTCTCTATAAAAAAATTAATTTATACAATTAAAAGTTTTAAAATGTGTGCTGAATGCCTTATGGTTTTCATTAAATACTCTGCATAAAATCAGACTAGATTTTTTTAGAAAGTCTTCTGCTTTTTTTAGGGAAGGGGAGAATAATACGCGGTGAGTTATTTTTTAATAAAATCACAACGCCCATCAGGGGAAGAAATTAATTAAAAGTTGTGAACCTCAGCATAAATCTTCGGAACGGGTCATTAAAGACAATGAAATAAAAAAAATGCCTTTAGTGAAGAAAGACAAGTATTAAGCAAAAAAAGAATAGTGCTTCTTATTAATAAATATTAGTAGAGGGATTAATAATTAGATATATGACAACCAAAATATTCTTATTAGTTTTAGAAGCAAACAATTATTCCAGACTTTTTAATTAACTTTCGTTAAAAATAGTTTTTAATACATCAATTAATAAAATATAAAACATTTTAATTGTAATCTATATAAATAAAGAAGTCTTATTTTAAAATATTCTATATTTTAAAAGCGCAACAGTGAATAAAAAGAGAAGAAGTCTAAAAAAATGCTTATGTACTCTTCTTTATACTTGTTTTATTTTTATTTTATCGCTAGTCTTTTATTTTACATACATTGGATTTTAATACCACATGTCCCAAAATAAATGTTTATTTCATTTTAAAAATATCATTGAGGAGATTTCTTTGCTGCTTAACAGCTGTGAAATTAATTTCAATCAATAAAATAAGTTAAACAATTACATTAAAAAAAAGTTTTCAAAGAGGTGGATTTATGAGTTATAACTAGCTTCTTAATAGCTGTGAAATTAATTTTAATGAAAAAGAGTAATTTAATAAATTTCAATAACATTGAGTTTATTATTTAAATATTAATGTCTATTAAATTATAACTATTAACTTAATTTCAGTTGAAAAATAAGTTAATAAATTACAATAAGAAAAAGTTTTTAGCAGTTTTAATCAAACCATTTCTTAGAAATAATTAATGAAGCATAATAAATTTTATACGTAACAAATAAATAGTAAAAGAAAAGGGACTGTTTTAGTTTTATTTTCTCAGAAGATATATCTAACAGCCATTTTAGGGACTAAAACAGGTGTAATTTCTGCCCAGGATATAAATCTTATCTTGGCAGGTTATGTGTCAAGAAGTTTCACACACACACAGAAAAAAAAAATCAATTCAGAAATAAAAGAAGAAGAAAAATGTTGGTAAACCATGACTTGGGGTAGTTTAATCTTTATACTCTAAATCAAAGTGACTTATTTTTCAACTTTCTTTTCGGTACTTAAAGTAGAAAGAAAAGACTTTTAAGCTGCTTTGATAACTCAGATGTTTATTTAGGTTTTAGTTTTACTTTTTAAAGTAGTTCACTTGTTTGCAGCAAAATAAAAGAAGAATGTATAAATACAAATCTGTTATTGAATTTATTAATTAAAAAAATAAAAGCGATTAATTAGTTATACAGCTGTAAAAGATACTATTAAATGGAATTCTTGCAAACTCTTAACATCCGATTATGCAAACTTTACAACCGATTACTTTGAGCATTTCTTTATTAGGTTTAAAATTATGCTTGAAATCAATTAAAAGATTTCTTAAATCGCTTTTTCCTTTATAAAAAATAATAACGAAAACAGTTTCTAGAAATTCAAACAAATAAAGATAAATATTTATGTTTTATTAAGCCATGCAAAATTAATGATTTCATTCATTTAAAACGTTATTATAAATAAACACAAACTGCAGACTATGTTTTTATAATGTCAGTATTTCCAAAAGAAGTATGGCACTCTCTTAAATTTTATTAACTACAAATTAGTACAGTGTTATAATAAATGCGTAGTACCGTCATTCGGGGCTACTTTGTGCAAATTCGAATTTGGCATTTTTCAAGTGCTGCTATTCAGTATTATGTTTATTTCTCGTTAAAAATGATTGGAATTTGAAGATAGAAGTCTCTTCTATTACTACAAACGTTTTTTTCGAATTATAAAACAATCTCAGAGAATGTTTCGTTCATCCAATGTCAACAACTTTCCGAGGACGTCGGATGTTGAAAAGTGTGCGTGGAAACTTTAGCTGTGAAATGCAAAGACGTTGATAAAACAATTGTCGTAAGTGCAAAATTTCTTATTTATGTATTAATAAACAATTATATCATGTTAGCGTTAAAAAAATTTGAAAATTAATAACAAATAAACGGAAAATGAAAAAAAAAATGTACTTTGGGGCTACTTTGTGCAAAGTTTCATTCGTCTTTTTTTTTCGACAGAAAAATGGTCAGACGTTATAAAAAAAATACCTGGGACGAGAAACTACCGTGATTACGCTTTAGAAAAACTGCAACAGTGTTTGCAAGCAGTTGCTGGTGGTATGTCGATTGCAGAAGCTTCTCGGAAGTACAAAATCGGCAGAAATACTATCTCTAATAAAATTCATAAGAAACACGTGAAACTTCCTGGTAAACTGTTATTTTTCTTCTACAAAGATTTCTCTAATGAATTAATCAAGCGATTTAACACATAAAAACATATTTTACATAGACATCAGGTGATTTTGACAGAAACTGAAGAGCAAGTTCTGTCATGTTCATTCAAGGATGTTATGTTCAAATTTAACAATATTATAAATGGTAATGAATATGTAATAATTATTATTTTTAAAATTTCATCCATTTCAATGTTTAAAAATGTATATGGTTTCCTTTTGTTTAAACTCAAATGTTTTGAAATAAACGTTCTTTTTAAGAAAAAATTGTTCCAAAAAATGGTTTTTTAACGCTGAAAATTATTTTCAAACTAATATCTTTACATATCTTGATGTTTTTGCCTTTAAAAATGTCAACAATTAACTTTTTTAACAATTTTATATCAATATTTTACTAAAAACATGATTATTAAACTGAATTCCTATCGCTGCACAAAGTAGCCCCATTTGGGGGCTACTTTATGCAAGTTATGTTTTGACTTATTATTCGTTGCAAATAATGCCAATATTGATCAAATTCACTCGCCTGAGTCCAGTTATGAATATAATATCGATAAATTTTTCTAAAGTTTGAATTAACATAGTTTTTTTACAGGTCAAAGCTCAAAAACTGCGAAATCCTGCACAAAGTATACTTTTAAAGTAAATCAAGAATAAATATTATGATAAGTGTTTGGAATTTTCTAACTATGTGGGTCAATATACAAACACTTAATGACATTTATATTTTTGCTAATATTTTTAGTTTGTATTAAAACCTAATAACTAAAAAAATAAATAAGTTTGGAAGATGGCATATTAATTATTCCTGTTTTGTCATGAAAAAAAGTTTCCGAGGTGTATTTTATGTTACATAGGCCAAATACTCCGAATGAATTACAAACTATTATATATTAATATAACCTTTTCATTAGACTTAAATGTTTTATACAGTCTGCAAAATACTTCGTATATAGTTGCCGTATTTTTTTATGTTGAGATAAAACTAATTACTTTTTAAGTACACAGCTGCAGTTACCGTACAAAAAATTATGCAAAATTGAAAAAAAGAAACCATTTTTTGACTGAATTAGTGCAAATATATTTATAAAAATGTGCTTTTTTTTAAATAAAATGTTCTAGCAAAGAAGACATAAATTGATTCTAGTGCCAATGAAAATACTTGTTTTCACAAAACAAGCGTAAAAAAAGGGGGGATTCTTGCTCTCTTTATTTTGCCAAGATCTGCCATTTTTTTATGTAAAAATATGGCTAAAACTAAATTTTTTTGCGTGCCAAGGATTACGTTTAGATTACATGAGAAGCATTGCCTTTAAAAATTTCGAAATCCGCTCAATGCAATCTTAACCGCGTGAGCTTTTTTATTGTAAATCACTACAATTATGAGCCCATTTATTCAATTAATGCTGTCGGTAATTTCATTTCGTTTAGTTTACCGGATAGGCTGCAACAGATTCAAATATAAGGAAAGTTATTTTATGACCACTGTGTATCTACTTCTAAAAAAAGCATATGAAGTGTGAAAAAAAGCTTTTTAACCTACCTCACATGGATTCAGCAATGACTATTTTCTGAAATGTCTTTATAAATATCGGAAAACGTTTTTTAATTTTTCAGGTAATTTTTTGAAATTAAATGGACGAGCCCTAAAATCATCCAAAATTGAACAGTCAATTTTTTAAGTATATCAGATTCGGCGTAAAAAAAGTCACTCAGATAAAAATTAAGGTAAAAGCTACCAGAATTATGGTAGGATTTAATGCATTTCTGGTTCTATGAAAACGCCAAAATGTTCGGAAGTTTTAACTAAAGCAATTCAATAAAGATTTTGGTAAAATTAACAATAAAATATAGCTTTACAATATGTAATTAAATTTGGTGAATGGGTCTAAACTTGCTAATTTTACCATGATACCTTAGAACGTGGCATAAAACAATTTATTCTGTCAAATTCACTTCTCAGTTTTGTATTTCTTACTGAATGTGGGGTAATACGAACAATAATTTTAAAAACCAGAATTTCAGGAAAAACCAGTTGTATATAAACCGAAAAATTATCAAATAAATGGTTTAAATACCATATATTTTAGTTTTATAAACCCAAATAATATAATGTTTTAATCAAAAATGTCTTTGCGATACAAAATGGCAATTTTACAGATTTTTTTTCTCTGAATATATTCATTGTTTATATTCATGTGTAATTTTCTAAAATGATTATTTTTTTTCTTCTTTTATATTATTAATTTTTATTTGATTCTAATTTTTATAACCGTTTGTTATTTTTTAGTATTCAAAGCTTGATAAATATTTAAAAAAATTTTAATATGAACTTTTGTAAAAATGACATTACTGACTAAGACATTTAATTACAATGATGTTCAGAGACCTAAAGCATATATCCAAATTTGGATATTTTATTTTACTATATATTGATACTTTACTATATATTGATACTTATTTTACTATATATTGATACTATCAGTTTCTATGGATACTTTCACTTATATTTTAATGGTGCACTCAATCATGATATCACTCAAAACATGAAATTTTAAATCTTCAGAGTGTTGTGGTTTGTATATTGCCTTAAATATCCAAGACAATTGGTAATTAAGTAATTTACAAAGACATTACAAAGACAAATGACGACTCTTTGATCTCATTGTTTAGCAGTTCATTAAGATTCCCTAACCCTTACAAATACTAAAGGATTTTTGATTAAAATACATTTTTAATCAAAAGAATTTAAAACTTTTCTGAGGATCAAAACTTCAAATTAAATTATCATTCAAAGAATGCCGCTAGAATTTCCTCGTCTAGAAGCAAAGGTATAAAAAGCTTTTAGCATTGTCAAGTGACAACTAACTTTGGACCCGAAATTGCTGTAATCAATCAAACTTCGAAAGAACTTTAATTAAAAGTAGAGGGAATCTCCAATTCATAGCGTTTAACTTGCCAGAAACTAGCTTTAAAGGTCAATTGTTCCTGAATAGAAAGAAAACTTATTCTACTTAATAATAGCTTTATTGTAACTTTAAAGATAAATTTTATTATAAAATGGTGATTTTAGAAATATTTTGAAGTAACATGATATAAATGTGCACATATTTTATACCTTGATTAGAAATAATTTATGCCTTGACTATTTATGTCTTAATATTAAACTCATTTAAGAAAAACTGTATCACTTACAAAACAATAATGTTGATAAAATTCCACGTATTTTCATAGTCTTTTAAGACCGAGCTTACGCGATTACATTTTATTTTATAACCAGCGTTAAGCAGCTAACCCAATTCTGAGTCAGCAACTATTAATGTTCAACTCCGTAACTTTGTAATTTTGAAACAAACCCAGAAGACAAGGGAACTCATACATCATGAATTGGGACGAACTGACCTTCGTGGAGAACTTTTTGATGGAACCAACCCACATTTTCATTGTCTGAAGAGGAAAACCACGAAAATCTGAAAATCTCTCACAGTTCCTCCGAAAGCAAGGCGATTTCAACCCATTATCGATTTACCACTGAGGAAATATTACGCCAGAACTGTGGTTGGGTCTACCAGGGAGCGGAATTCTTATTGACCAATCATTTCTGGGATTCAAATCCGGGACATTCAAATCCGAGCTAATATAAAGGCGAAATATAAATTCTCAATAAATATAATTTTCGATTTTATAAAGCTGCAAACAGGCATAATTCATAGATGTTACCAATTAAATATAATAAAATATCATTGTGTGCATTAATTTTTCATATTTAATTAGAAGATCTAAAATGATTTGAGACTTAATACATAAATATTTTAGACTCTGAGATTTAATTCTTTCATTGTGTGTATTACTTTTTCATATTTAATTAACTGATCTAGAATGTTTTGATGACTATTACATAAACATTTTTGCTTCGTTTAGTGGCAGAGATTTTAAATGGCAAACTACAAAATATAAATAAATTCAATCGAATGCTACCTGATATAGGACAAAATTAATAATCACCACTTATTCATTTGGCGACAAAATATAATGATTAGCGTTTAAAATACGTTTGTTAAGCCCCATCTTTTTCCTCCGAAAATTCCTTCTACGTCAATTTTTTTTATTGCAAAGGAAAACTGCAACCAATCCTGGTATGTCCAGGCTATTTTACGCTGGTTCATATTTTCAGGGGTCTGAATTTGATTAAATTGGAATTTGGAATTGGAATTCGATTTCAAGATAACTTCATAGTGTTTTTTTCCCCTTTCTTTTAAATTGTTTTCTCCATAACATTTAAAAGCAATCTAATAAATACAGTTTCGTCATTGTAATTGCAATTATTTCAAATTCAACGTATAATGAGTAAATCATATGATTGTTAATAACATAACTTTCATATAGTTATATTGGTTAAAAACTCCGTTCATTAATTTTGCTAGTTGAAACCTTCAAAATATTTACATGTCGTATACCTACTTTTAGTTATCAGAAAATGTTTTCTTCAGTTTAGGAATGAACCCTGTGGTATTTACCAGATTTTGAGTACTTCAAAAAGAATACTTTCCATAAATAATGCCGATAACTTTTATTAACGGTTTCGAATGTTCAATTTTTAAAAAAATTTTAACATGTTCTTTAAAGTTGCCACGACTATAAATGCTCCTAATGGCCTCTCGATGATAGCAAAATGTATTTCTTTTACCCAATAGTACCTAGGAAAAAGACATTTTTATAAAATATTCTTTATTTCCTTTCAAAGTTTTTCTTGTAATTCTGAAATTTCGTGACTAAATAAATGAGGAAAAAATATATTTTAACGGAATAATCTTTAATTGAATGTTTTATAAAATTTAAAAGACGCATTTTTTTTTAATTATCTCAAAATGTTAACGTGACATAAACAAGTGAAAATATCCATGTTTTTATAATTCGATTTACAAAGAAAACAAGAGAAAAATAAATAATAAAAATGTTATAAACTCCCTGGGAAACATATTCTCCGATTATACAGAAATGATTCAACAGAGCGTATTCCAGGAAATCCTTAATATTATGAAATATTTCCTGAAACTAATGGAAAATTTTCTCTTTACCGTGCAGTGTCTGGATATAGGAAAGAATTTCAAAGTAGATAATTACGACCGACGTGGGTTCGAGCATACGACCACTTCATTTGGTGCGAATTGGCTCAAAATTGCAGATTTTTTTTAATGAATAAGCAAGCCAATAAACATTTTATTTACTTAAATATTTATAATACTGCAATATGTTGTTCATGACATACTTGAGGCACTTGACTCAGTTTTATTTTAAATCTCATTTTAAATCACATATTTAAGTTCCTAGGAAACCTTTTTTGAACTATTCTTAAAAGATTGAATGAATTGGTTAAATTTATTAAAAACATAAATAAATGAAAATAACGAACTGTTCAAAGGCCTATGAAAAAACAGTTTGTAAGAGGGTAAGCTCTTCTTACGAAGTATGATGACATTTCTAGGCATAGGTTCTTATGCAACATTAATCCTGATGAGGTGCCCAGCACCCCTAGAAGTTTCTCGTAGCATTTACGCGATCTCTGGTTATAAATAACCTTTTAAGATTTTTAATTTAGGTAAAAATTTAATTTTTTCAAAAAAATCTATATTTTGGTAATACAAAACGATTGCAGATTTGAAATCATAGATACGGAAATATCTGAGATCTGTTAAGAAAAAGAGAAAAAAAATCTCCTCAATGTTCCTGAATTCCCACTAATTAGTATAAATACTATTAAATTTCTCTTATTCTCAGGAGATATTAAAAGATCGTTATCCCGAATCAACTTTTTCAATTAATTAAGCTAAGATTTCTATTTAACTACTGCAATCGTTAGTGACATACTTTCGTAAATTAGCAATTATCATAAAGGTTGGGTGAAACGAAAGGATATAGAGAATTATAGAGCCTCATAATTAAATCCTTATATTATTTACAGTTACAATTAAAACTTACTTACAACATACAGATATTTTTAAATGTGTGCATTTTATGGCGAAAAATTAAAGGCTGTGATAATTAAAAAAGACATAAAAACTACTGATTTATGAAAATTCGTCGAATTTTTTCGATAAATATTAATTTTTTATAGACTGAAAAATAATTTGCAAATGAAGCAAAATGCGTGAAAAGTGTATTTCGTTGAAATAAAGTTGCAGTTTGCAAAGCAACTATACACGCAGTAAACCAATAAGAACTAAACGTACATAAGAACTATGAATTTTCATTTATATATTTTCTTTAGGTAACATTTGTAGAAAAAAATATATAAACAGAAGAATTTAGTCAATATCTCAGCCCGTGCTAAATATTTAGCAGTTTTATATATATGCAGTTACGAAACACTATTGCTATAATTAAGTCATATCTAGTTCAGTTTAAAGTAAATGAATATTGTAAAACATGACAAACCTTATGTGGAAAATAACTATTTACGTAACATTAACTGATATCGTTTTTTAATTGTCTGAGGGAAGACATATATTTTTTATCCACTTCACAATTACAAGCTACTTTTTTTCATTTTAAATTCTTTAAACTTAGGAATCCGTTTTTGTAAAATCTTTTACTTTATTTGAAATCTAAAGAACACTTTCAGCGGGAAAAATGTCAAATTGTCTTCCTCCTTAAAAGTTGTCAGCCAAGAGATTTAGTTTTCTACTTTTCCCACAAAGGAGAATATATGTGACTTCATCAATATCAATTCAAGACAACTTTTGAGAATACCCACTGGGAATGATAAAGAAATCTTACAATAAGTGTTAAAATTTTTCCTTCCCTTTATTTCATCTTTTTTGATAGATTCATCCCTCTTTTTTAATACTAAAGCTTGTTTCATTTAGGTACTAAGACACTACGAACTATATAAAACTCATAAGAAAGAAATAATCTAAAAGAACGAAAACTATATAAAACTCAAGAGCGCATCAGCCTGCCCATAGAGGGTAATTTAAAACTTTAGTAATTTAACATTTGTAATTTAAAACTCTAAGGCAATTCCATTACATTTCTACATACGCAATTGTCTTATTACGGAGTAATGTATTAATTTTTAATGAATAAAATTGTGCCAGATGTTGAATAAGTCTCTCAAGACAATCAGTTATCCTTCCGCTTCTCTCAGTGGTGTGGACGACTAGTCAAATTTTTATTTTAGTTAATTCACTAAGTTACCCGTTAACCAAGCTTATTGACAAAACGTAAATATTTTCCTCGTAGAGGCCGTTTCTTTGCTTTGAATGTATAGTGCGGCTTTCAGGAGAAGTCCTCCAGACACCCGTCTCACGTCGTGGTGGGTACTATGGTTACGAGGAAGGGTCATTTCGGATAGGGGTGTAGGGTGAATAGTTTTGTTTTAATCTTAGCGTAGGTCGTCGTGAGTAAACCAATCGACACCTTCTTTCTTCCATTTTACCCGCATTAGAAATGTGCTCTAGCTTGTCACCCTGGCAGCAGACAGTCCTAGACTTTAAGTCTGGAGGAGTTCTTCTCAAAGCCGCACTATAAACAAAAACCCAAACCTTAAACATGAGAACAGGTTTTTGCTTTCTCGTAAATATACAAAGTTAAGCTCCTTACGTAATAGAACCAGTTGAACCGCTTTCTTTGCTTCGGTGATCACCTTACTTATGAGGCGAACGTAAGCATCAAACCGAAACAGTTAAGAAGCTCCACTCCGTTCACGTTCTGCACTCAACAAATTTCAACAGCGTTTTTAATTCCAAAAGTCCAGTTTGTTATTCCAAAACATATGATTATTGCAAATATTCATTTGCGACAATTATATTCAACCAATATGCATATTGAAATAATAAATATTAATATTGCTACCGTCAAATATTCAGTGCGAAAATAATATTATTTTTGGGAAATAAGGGATTGCGAATGAAGTCAGGTTGTTCCGGATATTTTAAAGCTGGAAAAGCATGTTTTAACAAGGTCAGTTTTATGAAGGGATTATTTATTATCCATTCTTTCTCCCGCCTCGCTGTATTTTATTAATAATCTTTATCACTAATTATCACTTTTAATTTGTATCACTGGATAATTGAATCTTTTTATTTTTATTTTCTTCATAATTGTTTTTATTAATTATAACACTGTTTAAAATACTTCACTCTTAACAGTTTTAATAAACAATTTACTTATTTTATCAGAGAATTACTAGTTCAGCATTTTAAAAGATTGTTGAACGAATTGAAATTGTTATTTTGCATAAATTATCAACTTTGCAGTTCTAGAAGCAACTTAATAAAATCAGTTACTAGTGTTTTCTTTTTGAAGACATGAATGTTTTAATGTAAAATATATAAATTGATGGGGAAAAAATGACACAAATAAAGAAACTTGTGTAATTAATATACAATGAATTGAAAAATAAGAAAAAACATCGCACACTTTGAAAAATTTGTATAGTATAAAAAATAACTGTTTTCGGAAAAACTACATTATTTTCGCTGTTTATTTAAACTACTTTGTCACAAATGTAGTTAACAACAACTACATTATTTTAAATGTAATGACTACAAACTATACTTTGAAAAAAGCAGTAACTATTCCAGTACTTTATGAAGACGCACATTGTCGGAAAACTTAATTTGCACGTACGTTCAAAATGGTTTATGTATGTTCAAAATATAAGAGAATAATTGAGAAATATTTATTTTTACATGAGTCAGTTTGTTATTAAAAAAATACACTGAAGAGCCATTACATTATGACCACCCTCCATGTATAACAATGGACTCGCCCAGGTTTTCATGGTTTCTCGCGCAGGAACAATGTTTTCATGGGGCACATTAGGACCCATAATCCTCATAGAACAATCCCTGATGTCCGTAAGCTACTTGAACACAGTTGCAGACCAGGTTCACCCATTCATGGCCACAGTTTTTCCTGCGGGGGATGGTGTTTACCAACAGGATAATGTATCAACATGTCATAAGGGTCAAATCGCCATGGATTGGTTCGAGGAACATTCCAGTGACTTTCAAGTCATGTCTTGGCCCCCAAATTTACCTGATCTTAATCCAATAGAGCATTTGTGGTCCTACTTGGAAAACCAAATTCGTGCTGCCACGCTACCCCTTTGCAATGTGAGGGAATTGCAGGACCAGTTGGTGAGCGCTTGGTACCAGACAGTGGCGTACGCAAGGGAGGGGTTTAAGGGTTGAAACACCCCCCTTGAGCTCAGACAAAATGGCAAAAATAAAAATTTTAGTAGAAATTATGAGAGCTATTATTTTTTAAGACTATATATTTTTATTTGCCTTATGTCTACTTTTTTTTTCTCACGGTATTTCTCAGAATACTGAAAAACATTTACTATAATAGGGTTGTACTTTTGAAACCAAATTCACGTGATACTGTTACGGAGTGGTTCCTTTCTGTCCTGCCAGTATAGTTTTTGAGACTAGCTGTCATTCGCGAGGTCTTTACGCGATGATTCTGGAATCCTAGACATACTGTTCGTCTTTGAGACAATTCGAGAATTTTGGAGCTGCGGTGAAAAATTATATAAAAGGGTGAACGGAGTACAGTGGAATTAGTTAGTCAGACTAAGAGTTATCTCTGCCGCTTGTCTTTCGGAGCTTGTTGCTAAATCTGTTTTGTTTTGTCTTAACAAAAAGTTCATTCAATCGCCGAACCCGTCGTCGCCACTATTTCGACTAGTGAAAAAAATCAGTAACAATACCATTGGAGATACTGTGCTCGTCGAAGTTATTCATTCCAGCTCGAAATTTTGAGATCATAGCATAGCGGATATCTCTGTGTCAATATATGTATATATATATATTTGCTGTTCTTGGATCTTTAGGGGGTCAAAGCGCAAGAATTTAATAATGTTTAATTATTTTGAGAAAAAATCACGACCTGAAATTAGTGAGGTGACAGCATCTAGTACCAATGTAAGTTTTTCTGTTGTACAGAAATGTGATACTTCCGTTGAAGAAAACGCTTCTAGCATAACAAAATCTGATGAATGTGAATGTGGCCCTCAAAGTGTTACTTCCCACCCATATGACATTATGTTCGTAAACTTAAAAAATCAAATCAAAATTTAACTAAACAATATCTAAATAAAAAGTCTGAATTGTCTAGCTCTCTAAATTAGGGAAATACTAGTGCTTTATTACAGACTCGAATTTCTTTTAGTAGTTTCAGAAAATTATGAACACCCCCTTGAAAAAATTCTGCGTACGCCACTGGTACCAGATATCTCAGACCACCTATCAGCACCTTGTGGAATCAATGCCACGGTGGGTGCTAGCAGTTTTGCGGGCTAAATGTGGTCCTACATGTTATTAGCAGGGTGGTCATAATGCAATGGCTCTTCGGTTTATATTTTTCGAACTTGTTAATTTAACATTCACCTTTTTTACGACTTTTTCGAATAGCGAATATTTAATTTAAGAAATGCGAAATTATGAAATACTTGCATTTTTAAACTGTTTAAAGCTCTTTTATTTCCTCTAATAAACTAAGTACATCGAAAATACATTCCTTTCTTTTGAAATAATGTCTATGTTACACGAGTGTGCATTTGCATGAAGGTGTGATCAAAGTGATTAATTATCTATTTTTCGTAATGTCTAGTTTGAATGTTAGTTATGCGTGATTTTATATTCGTAATTTCTGATAAGGCTCAGCTGCAGCCACAGGATCATTTTCATTGAATACGTAAAGATAAGTGCTCATCAAATTCGAAAAATTAGTCACGTTAAAATTGTGTTTCTTTTCTAATTTAACTACAAAGGTAGTTGCCAGGAATCGCTATATACTACTTTTTTGTATCGCATTACTCGCTACACTACATTTTAAAAAAAGTAGCACACTACAGTAGTTTGTCTACTGGTAGTGTGCTACTTCCAACCACTGTAAAATATTTTAAAATTAAAAGGAATTTAAAAACGACACGCTTCTAAGAACTTGCAATCTAAATATACTATGAATAGTGGAATGATAATAAAAATAAGGAAATATATAAATTACGAAAGTCTAAGGAATTTGTGATATACAGTGAAAAAAACATGCTTCAAACAACTTGTAATCGATATTAAAAGCAATGAATTGAAAGGAGAAAAAAAAGAACAGCCCTCGTTCAAAGAACTTGTGATCTGCATAATATATTATAATTTGAAAAAAAAGAAAAAGAGAATAAAAAATCGACACACTTTGAAGAACTTTTACTTGAAATAAACAATGAACTAAAATGTAATAAAAAGACTACACACTTTAAAGAATATGTGATTCACATAATATAATAGGAATTAAAAAAAACGACACACCCTTTATTTTCAAAAATTCCCTTCCTAAAAGTTCTTATTTCCTAAAAGTTTTTTAGGGGGCAATTTGATAAACATAAAACTTATTCGATTGTTTTGTTTCAGCTCGTGTAAATTACATTCATACTTAAAATCAATGTTTAAACTAAATTGCTATTTCTGTATATAACAATCGTTGTGCTGATTGAAAAGTATAGCCAACACTGAATAAGTTTCTAGTGACACTTAATATTGAAGAGAGAGAAAAATTATTGATAGCCGATTGCAAATAATGTGCCCTTTGCATGCTAAACGAATGTGTATTTCCTTGAAATTTTTCATTTCTGAAAAATAAGATGAAACACTACAGTAATTACAACACATTTCAGAGATTGAATAGATTGCTGTAATCCAAAGGTTCCTAATTTTCTACGGTTGTGGAAGCCTATATGATGGAACTTCTTTTAACGGAACATCAAGCCTTAAGGAATAAATTTCATCAGCAATTTTGAATACATTAATTAATGAAAGACTATTAATTATTTTGAAAATATGTAATGATCTAAATTTTATTAAATATTTTGAAACTATTTAGTGAATGAATGAAGAATAAAGTTTTTCCATCATATTGTTTTTATCAATTGATTTTATGTCTTAAAATTGATTTTATGCCAGACAGTTGAATTCACAGGTCTGAAGTGGTATCTAGTTGAGTTCTTGCATTTAATGCATGCATGAACTGAAAATAAATAAAACAAAATATGGTTTATATTAAAAAAAAAAAAAAGAAGAAGAAGAAAACTAACTTTCTTCACTAGCTTTTCTCTAACACAACTTTCTTCACTAAAAATAACTAAAATATTAAATAAATAATAGTTTGTTAATTGGATATAAATTCAATTTAAGATTTCGAAAATCATTAATGATTTATAAAAAGTTCCAATTTCTTGGAACACCAGTAAAAAATTCCTAATTCTTGGAACACCATTCGAGAACCACTGCTATAATGCCCTCACATAATTGGGGAAAAAGAATTTTTGTTTAGAGTAGTTTATCAATGCGTGAAATACATATTCTGTTCGACAAAATTCAAATAATTGAGGACAAAAATGTTTTGACGTGTTTTGTTTTTAATAGATGCATAATGGCTGCAATTCATGAAATTTTACTGCTCTTAAAATGATTTACCAAGTACAAGTACATAAGGTAAGCACGATATAGTTTTATTTCAAAATTGGTGGTGATCATTATTTACTCGCATTAAGTTGCTGTTGGTTAATAAAGGTTTAAGCAATTTAGTTAGAAAAAGTAATCTATTAAAAAACGAATAGTAAATGTCTGGTAAATACGGTGTTTCTTTTTTATTTTAATGCACTACTGGTTATTAAAAAATATGACTTTACCAATTAGGTGTTTTGCTTTAATTTAAACACTGAGTTTAATTTAATGTTTACAGAACTTCTCTAGAACTATTTGTTGTTCACCGGGCACATATAATGTTCTTAAAATGAATTTTAAATTTTGCACAAACTTATGGAATTTTTTCAGATTTCTATGAAGTTATCGACTAAGTTTTAATGTATTTTTGAAGAATAACTAAAAAGATATTTGTCACTTTAACATTAACAACACTAACACTTACTAAAATAAATAGCTTTGACAAAGAGAAAATTTATTAAAGATTTTTTTTATACAAAACTCTTAGAATCATTAGAAAGTTTTCACGAGGTTAATACAATTTTACGACCCAACTTACAGGCAGTTTCTCCATTTGTTACTTTATGAAACAGGCGCATTAATCGGTTTTGTGAAATGGTTTTCTTTTAAACAGTCGAAGCTCAGGTTTTCTAAAGTAAGCATTTAAAGAAATGTTGCCACACAAGCCATTTATTTTAAGAGTTACATTAAATTTAATGACACGTGAAATTGGAAGTAGTTTTTTTTACACTAACTGCATTTTCAATTGGCTTTTCACATAATTTTTTCTAGAGAAATATTGCTGAAAAAAAATCCATTTTAACGAGCATATGCTTTGAAAATAAAAAAAAAGTATCAGTCAAATATTTAAGTTCTGATTTAACAGTTAGACAATATTTATTTGAAATGTTTTTCATTCTTTTATTTATTTGTTGTTAAGAAACCATCTGGTGTTTTTTTCAATAAATACATTCCTTTGTGTTTTTCACTCCCACCTAGGATTAGGACTCACATTGAAGAATGTTTTGGAGAGAAATAAACGAACAAGAGAATTTTTAATAATTTTTTATTTCATTCGCGTCCGGTGTATTAAAAATAGTGTGAAAATAGTTGGTAGCATATATGACATTAAAAAAAAAACATCTTTAAAACTTGCAGAATTTTTATCACATTAGGATAGAATAATTTATTATCAGTTACGGTATTATGGTTAAAATTTTATTTTATGAAGGATTATATTTTGGTACAATTAAAGTTTCAAAACAAATCTTTAGTCCTTTAGTTTTAACTATAATATAAAAATTACAAACACACGGTATTAATTCAAAATCTTTAAAGGTATTTGAAATACTCGAGCGAGACAACGATAGTGTCAGAGCAACGCTCCTAAAATCATTATCAGAACAGTGAGTATATATATATATAT
>NC_092210.1:47825611-47845081 GCF_043381705.1 Parasteatoda tepidariorum | reverse complement strand
TGCGAGGTGTCATACAGCTCGCAGTGCATGTGAGTGGTTCGAAGAGCACCAGGATGAATTTACCGTACTCCCCTGGCCGGCAAACTCACCGGATTTAAACCCAATCGAGAATCTGTGGGACCACCTCGATCGGGTTGTTCGTGCCATGGATCCTCAACAGCGTAATCTAGCGCAGCTGGCCACGGCACTGGAGTCGGCATGGCTCAACATCCCAGTGAACACTTTCAGAAACCTGATTGACTTTCTTCCTGCACGTCTCGTAGCGGTCCGCTCTGCCAAAGGTGGTTATTCTGGCTTTTGACAGGTGGTCACATTAATGTGACTGGACTGTGTATATATATATATATATACTACAGAGAGATAGAGCAGAAATATTCTCGAGCAACAACCAATCATAATATAACTTAAAATTCTAAATAAAAGAAACTTTCTAAACTCTATATACACTACTTTATGTATGAACTCTTATGTACTGTGATCTTACACTACAATAAAAAAGAGATGAGTTTTCAACTATGAATGGCTTCAAATTTATTGCTGATTTTATTGTATTCAATTTTTATTAATTTTATTGATATCGCTAACACTAAATATTCAAATGAATTAACTTTGGTAAAAACTAATCAGTCTAATTTATCTCATCAGACTTTCTTGATTTATTTATTAAATTAAACTCTGCTAAATCTCAAATTGACGTTTTAATAAAAATTAAAAAAAGCTCATATTCAGTCAGGAAAATTAAATTTTTGGCATTCTAATGTGTCTCTTGGTATCTATAGAAACTTAGTCTTATCTTTAATTTATCGCATTAAAATTTAATCTCAATAGTGAAGAGTTGATTGCGAATAAATGCAAATCTTTACGCAAATGTCTCACGAGTAATGTTATCCGAATTAGATTTATGGACAGATACTTGATTTCCAGTTTCCATTTTTTATTTTCAGTTTCTATTTATATTTCGAATCTTGCTGTTGACGATGGATCTAGTGCGATTATTTTCTGTTTTTTGGACTTCTGGTCAGGTATTTTGCTGTAAATTACATTTTCTTAAATTACGTTACAATTTCATTAAATATATAGTATATTCAGAGCTGTACGACTTCAAGTCAAGTAATTGTCTGATGACGCTGAAATGGCTTATCCTTAAAGGACATATCTAGTATGTTACCAAAATCAACAATGGTTTTTGTGATTGAAGAGTGGAAGGTGAGCTGTGATTGTCGGAATGTGCTTCGATCCAACAGACACATAAAATTAACAGATAGAGAACAACGAGTGCTGTCCTAAGAAATTCGGGAAATTCACACCAAACCGATGGGCAGCATACCCCAAAAGCTCCAACAAGCATTCGGCACGTTTGTTTTGATGCATACCATCCGCAAAAAAACATATTTGCTTGCTCTCTAAGGTTATGCTGCAGCCCATAAGCCTTTGATTACTAACTCTAACCGTACTACTCAGTATACGTGCTGTAAGGCACGTTAAAATTGTACCGTAGATAAGTAAAAACTGGATCCCTAGAATGATGAATTAATACTCAATCTATATGAATCAGCTGACAGTATCTGAGTTTGGCGCAAGCTTGGAGAACGCCTTTGCCTGATTTGCCAGAATGCATTTTACATACAGTAAAGTTTGGTGAGTGTGGGGATGTATCTCGTAGTATGAACTGGGAACCGTAGTCCTAACTCGATTCTCCTATTCCACTATTCTAGACAACAATCTGCTTTCTACGCTGTTGCAATTTTACGGGTTGGATCATTGTTAATTCCAGGATGACAACGCTACTTGTCTTGTTACAAGGTACACCATAGATTGGTATGATGACAATGGCATTAACCACATGGACTGGCCTGCCCTGCCCTGCCCATAAACCAGATCTGATCCCTATAGAAAACCTTGATGACTTTGATCGCTGAATTAAGGGGTGCAACAAATATCCGAAATCGGTGAAAAAGCTTCAATGTCTTATCGAAACTGAGTGGAAGAGAATTCCACTGTCCATTATCCAAATATTTGTGAAAAGGACGCCCCGGTGGATAATTATCTCATGTGGAGGCTCTACCAACTATTATTTGTACTACCAACTATGTAGAGGCTCCACTAACTTTTTTATCACAGATGTCCAATAACTTATTGGTAGATAGTGCATAAGAGGGAAAAAGTAGTATTTTATCAGAAAATTAATTAAATGTGACTTAACTCATTACATAACATGCAGCAAAAGGCTTTCTTATGTTGCATAAGGACAAGAACGATTTGATTTATCTTTGTTTAGAATAGCAGCAACATGTCGTTACAGGTAATAACAGTACATTTAGGTGAAATATATTTCAACTATCTAAAATTCTTTGAAATACATTTAAAATGGTAAAAGAGCTCAGCACCTCGAAAATTTTTCGCACGCCGCATAATTATTATTTTCTTTTATTCCGATTCTCATAGGCATGTAACATATAAATCACATATTTCTAAATTCAATATTTTTCAGATTTTTTTTAAAATTGGGTGTTCTCTTACCTGTTTAGTATGATGACTTCTTGCGGCAGTTTTTTTAAATGGATTTCTGCATTGTTTAAAAATCTAGATCTTTAGCGATCGAAATACAAATTTTAAACAGTGCATTTGAAATCACTTCTCGACGCTCCATCGCGAATTGCCGTTGTTTTTGTTTTGTTGATCGCTTTGTTTGCAGTTATTAATAAGGGATTTTCTGATGGTTTTCAAAATCTTGATGTTTCAATGTGACCTTCATATCACAAATTTCAAACTACGCATTTGAATAATTACTTTTTGACGTAGGTTTGGTGAAGGTTCAGCCACAAATCCACGCGTTTCTGTCTATTGATATTTCGGCAGTAATTACTACGGATTTTCATATACTTTTTAAAATCTTACGTAGAACAAATTTTAAATCACCGATCCGAATAATCATGTTTTGACGCTTTTGATTAGCGACTATTTTATCGTAAACACACTAGTTTTTGTCGATTGTATTGTTCCACCAATTTAACTAATTATTTCCGCATAGCATAGTATTTAAAAACTCGGTTTTTAATGCGATATTAATTTGTCCGATGCTTGTTTGAAATTAAAACCATCCATTTGATTTATCATATTTTTACGCACCCGATTTGCAACGAGTTAACCCTAAATCCGTGTAGTTTTCTAGATCTTAATTTTTTTATTAATTCGGTTTGGATAATTCTAATTCACTCTTTTGATGTATTATTTTTCACACACTCGATTAGCAACGATTTAAACGGAATTTCGAATTGTACATTTGAAAAAGATATTTTACAATGCGCTCTAGTTGCGACGATTCCATTACAAATCCGAGAAAAAAAATTTTGAAACCCAGTGTGCGATTTTTCGGTGATAGTTATTCGTTTCAAGTGATCCACGAAGAAATATCTCCGTATATATGTAATAACAACAACGATAAAGATTTAATAGCAGCATAAATCAGAGAAAATTCACACAAAAATCGGAAGACGAGAAAAAATCACAAAAAGCGGAAATTAGCGGAAAAACATAATATTTTCTTCCATGATATTTACATGAAGCCACGCAACGTAAACTGACTAATATGTTGAGGTGGTGTGTAATCCTCTACCAGGATTGTAAGATTCAACCACTGCTTCAAACCTACAAGTGAGAATTCTAGAGCTACTATTCAAACAGCCCATATAGACTTAGTCCTGTTTAAGAGTTTGAATAAGGCCGGGATAGCTTAGTTGGAAGGATGTTGGGCCTATGTGCAAGAGGTCATGATTTCGAACCCTGGCGGCCGAAGACTCTCTGTGTTGTAAATGATGACTGGTGTTCTTTAAATTTGTCGGGTTACAAAGTCCTCCAAGTGCCTTTGACGTGTGTGACTGAAGTCGTATTCTTGTTCATAGATAGCGCCATTAAAAAAAATTTAAAAAAAGCGCAACATTTGCCCTAAATTCACTTGGTTTCACTAAGCAGGATTGCTGGTATTTGCCAAGTAGCATTAGAAACAACAACAGAATTTGAATAAACACTTACCTAGAACAAATATGTGAGGGATTAACGTTTTTTTTTTTTGAAAAAATTTGTCTACTATATTAAATCAAAATACCTTTATACAAGGTAAGTGATTGCTGTTAGATTAAGAAATAATGCGATATACGTTTTTTTCACTAATAATGTGATTTCCAAATAGTTTTATTTAAAACCTAAATTGCTAGAAAACAATTTTCTGAATCGATTGATTTTTATATGCTAGGCTTTTCATGATTAATATTTAACAATTAGACAATATCGTGATTAATATTTAACAATTAGATAAAACAATTTTCGGAATCGATTGATTTATACATGCAAGGCTTCTTGTGATTAATATACGTTAAAATCACAATAGACCAAAATAATTTGAATTGAAATATTGAAATTTTTTTAAAATTTTATTTTTATTTCAATTTCAATTTAAACTACATTTTAAACTAATAATTAAAATTTAAAGTAAATTTTATAGTTTTCAAAGCACAATTTAACAGTTTCAGTCATTATTTCAAGAATTTTCCATTTTTGTCGGAAACAGTCGATTCCATGACGTTTTGGAGCCCAAAGACGTTTCACTAAAAACTTCTCAATCAATCATTATTATCTTAATAGAATGGTTAAGCTTAACAATTTAGCTGCACCGAAACTTTTGTGGAATTCCAATTATTACTAATGGATCTTTTCAAAAGAAACGTCAACCTTTTTACGACGCTTATAAATGATCTTTCAGAAAGCTTTCCGATTTTCCGTATTGAAAAGTGGTATTAGATTTGAAAACTGTTTCTTTAAATCCTCTCTTTGCTTTTGACGTATGTTTGAATATTTTCACTGAGGATTACGTTAATTATAGATTTCTTCACTGCTTTAAATCATTTCTATTGAAATGCCTATGTAATAAGGTTTGGAGAGTTTTATTTTATTCGAAAATTTTATTATTAATTGATTTTAACGTAATTTTCCCGAGAATTATTTACTCGTTATGCTGAATACCAATTAAAAGAATCATTAAGTTATAAAGTTTGGCGATAATTAAATTATAAATTTATGAAAAACATTATCATTGAGTCGTGCTTTTTAATTTTTGAAAAAAGGGCAGATTTCAAAAAGCATGAATTGTTAAGAGTTTTATTTTCTTATGTGGTTAATTGGACGCTATCAATACTCTGTACAAATTTTAACTTGTACTTAATTTGTACTTAATACAAATTTTAACATTGATGAAGCTAGAACCAAGGTAAGTTGCACAGTATGGCAATTTGATAATTTGAGGAATTGGGATTATATACTAGTTTGTTCAATGAAACTTTTATGGAATTCCAATTACTACTAATGAATCTTTTCAAAAGGAACTTCAACCTTTTTACAAAGCTGATAAATGATTTTCGAGAAAGCTGTCCGATTTTCTATATTCAAAAGTGGTATTAAATTAGAAAACTTTACTTTCTTTAAATACCGCGTTTCTCTTTGTTCTTGACGTATGTTTGAATATTTTATTTAATGGTAACGTTAATTATCGATTTCTTTACAGCTTTGAATAATTTTTTATTGAAATGCCTATTTTATAAGGCAAATGGTTTAGACAGTTTTTTTTTGTATGAAAATTTACTGTTAGTTGATGCCAACAGAATTTTCTCTGAACATTTTTGCTCTTTATTTTGGATACCAATTAAAAGAAGCATTCAGTAATAAAGTCTTCGCGCTCTTTAAAAGTTTCTGGCTGAGAATAATTAAAAATTGAAAAGATTTAATGATAAGTTATTTTACTTTTGAAATCAATTATTAGATTTTCTTCTGAATTAATTGTTTTCAAAGAACATTTTAACTGTTTCTGTCATTATTTCAAGAATGTTTCATTTTTCTTAAAAACAATCGATTCCATGATGCTTTTGACCCAAAAAACTTCTCTAAAAACTTCTCAATCATCATTGTCTTACTAGCAGGACTCGAAAAACCGCCCGTCCTCGGAGATCAAAAATTCCCCGCGGACAACGAATTTCTCGAATGCCACGTCCGCGCGGATTGCCATTTTCCCGCTAATGTTCGTGATACATTTTCAATTTTTGTTATCTTACAAGAGTCGATTGAAGAAGTAAATAAAGAAAATTTTTCTCAAGAATGAGGGTCATTAAAATTTAAGATACATAACATCGTTAAACACCCGAAAACAAGCTATTTATAAAGACCTAATGCAGCAAAATGACCCACAATACAGCAACATACTGCGCATGGTGGAATTGATGCTTTCTCTGTCTTGGAGTACTGCAGCGGTTGAAAGGGGCTTTTCAGCAATGAACTTATAAAAAAACACATTACGTACTGGTCTTAACAAGAAGAGTTAAACGCAATTATGAACATCTACCTAAATGGAAAACCCTTTTCAGATTTCTGTGCAGAAACCTCTGTAAATCATTGACTTGATTGTGGAACTGGCAAACGTCATATTTGATTCATTTAAAAAACGCTGTACCCTCGAATAAATTGACATTCCAGATAACTTGACCTTTGTCATTTAAATTATTTCATAAAAGAAATACAAGGTTACTATTAGTAACCTAGTATTTCTTTTATTACTGTATAATGTAATCCTAGTAACTACTAATTCATTGTGCAATTTATATAAATGTTTGTAATAAATAAGAGAAAATTCTATTTTTATTTATTTAGAAGCTACGGGTTAGTTTCAAAGGAGGACGGGTGAAATTTCGAAGTTTTTTCGAGCCCTGCTTACTAGCATTATAGTTATCTTACTTACAACTTAAAAATGTAATTACACCTAAACTAAACAGAAAATTGTGCTGTTTTTTTTCTTTTTTTATTTATTTTTGGAATAAGAAAAGTATTATACATTGATTAGCACCAAAAGCGCTGTTGGAGTCATTTCCATCGTTTTTTCGTTATTTCTTATGTTATTTTTAAGGACATGCATGAGCTTCCGAGCTCATTTTTTATTACTTTTTTAAAATCGTTTCTAAGTATACAATATCGAAATTCCATTCCTTTCTGCTAATTAATGAAATAAATAATTATGGAGAAACCTAAGACACCTAATAAGGGTCATTCTCACCTTCGTAGGAGAAACTTTCATTTTTTATGTCTTATTATGTCAGTTGTTTTATGTCTGTTTTATATTTTGCAGAACTTCTAATATTATGAAGACGAATTGTTAAGATATAAATTGGGGTCCACCATGTTAAAAAAATATCACGCGCAGCAGTTTTCTTTAAATTATATGGTATCTTAGATTAGATTACCGAAGTAGTTCGGTTGAGTTGCTATTTCGTTATTGCGTCTGAAAGAAACCATTTAGAGTACATCAAAAAATAAAAACGAACCACTCTGAATTACTTGTGATCTAATGATCGGATCTTCATGCCTTATGACTGTTAATGATTTGGTAACCTCTAATATGTTAATTAATTAGTGAAGACGATACTTTTAGTTATGAAATCCGGCGCCGAAACGTACCCTAGCAGCGAAATAACTTGGGAACTCATTGCGCCAATATTCATTAATCTTGGCCCAACAAGGTTTTAAAGGGCCAATATTGAACCGATATAGAAATGTTCAATTCACCCGATATTTTCTAGCCACTATTCAGCGGATGTTTTCCCTATTTACCCAATATCGGCCCTATACGGATTTGTTAAGTTTACGACCCTATATTTTAAAACCATTATTCAGTCCAAATTGGTTCGAGATAGAAGTTTCAGACTCAACCGATGTTTTACTGCCGTTATTCAACCAACATAAGCCCAACATAAAATTGGCCGATTGTCCCGATATTTTGTAGACTTTACTCAACCAATATAGACCATAGATAAAATTGTACGATTCGACCCATATTTTAAAACCGTTACATAGTCAATGTGGTCCCTATATAGAATTGTCCAATTGTCCGATATTTTATTGCCCATATTCCGCCAACATCGGCCCTATGTAGATTTGTTAAATTCCCCAGATATTTTATAGCCGTTATTCAGTCTACGCCGGTTCGATATAGAAGTGACCGACTCCACCGAAGTTTTATAGCCGTTATTTAGCCAATATAAACCCTATTTAAAATTTTCTGATTGACCCGATATTTTATAGCCGTGACTCAACCAATATAGGTCATTTATAGAATTGTAAGATTCACCCATCCGATGTTTTAAGACGTTATTCATCCAATGTAGTCCCTGTTTAAAATTGGCCGATTAACCCGATATTTTATAGCCGCTAAAAAAATCTAAATGGTTGAAAAATAAACGCTTTTCTGTAAAATCATACTTACAAGGGAAACTAGGGAAGTGTGACTCGCCAATTTTGAAATAAACTAGTGGGATGTATGCCTTATGAGGAATAATTTTAGGGGGCAACATTCGTTTCGGCCCATAGAAGGTCCTGTGAGAAATAAAAAATAATTCAATATATAGAAAAATCGGTATTTTATTACTTCAATGCAGAATATTAGTAATTGTAATTGTCTCATAATGCAATTAATTTGTAATTAATAGGATAATTAATTAATTTGTAATTAATAAATTAATCAGAAAGTTAATTAATTACTAATTAATTGTTAATTAATTAATTGACTTACAATTACATACTCCAATTAATTTGGAAAGTGTTTTGAAAAAATTTTTTTGAAAATTAGATGTCAATTTTTTTTTTTAAATTAACCTAACAGGTTTTTCTGAAAAACTACAGATATATAAAATTTTCGTAATCAATTTTGACAATAAATATGCATTATATAGTACGTGAAAGTACCACAAAATTAATTGGAGTATGAGACAATTACAATAACTAATAGTCTGCATTGAAGTAATAAAATACCGATTTTTCTATATATTGAATTATTTTTTTATCTCTCACAGGACCTTCTATGGGCCGAAACAAATGTTGCCCCCTAAAATTATTCCTCACAAGCCATACACCCCACTAGTTTATTTCAAAATTGGCGAGTCACACTTCCCTAGTTTCCCTTGTTAGTTGATTTCAAATCTCATGGGCGTATAGCCATCAATATAACTCTAGTGCTACTTTTACAATAAAATGAAAACAGGCTGTCCAATTAATTTACTTTGAAAACCACGAGCTGCATAGCTCTTGGCAACTCTACTTTCTACTATCAGAACTTGTCATTTTGACCAAGGTAAATGTTTTATTTTAACAGTTGATCCAATTGTGGGCTTACGACAACCAATGTTCAACTCCGTAGACTTGTAATTTTGAACCTAATCCAGAAGACAAGGGAATTTCTGGATCAAGTATTGGCAGAAATTTGCATTCGTGGAGGACTTTTTGATAGAACTGACCCTCAATGCAGCTTTATCATTCTAATTTTTAACACTTGCAACATCAAATATAAATTTTGACAAGAAGCTTGCCGTTTTGACCAAAATGAAAATCAGATCTAGTGATGCCGTAGAGAGAGTGCTTAATCATATTGCGCATGATATCGTCTAAGCCCACTCTAAAATGCAGCCGATAGCTCAAATGCAGCTTTAGTAATCTATTGTTAAACATTCTGCACTATCAGAAATAAGAATACATTTTTAAGGCCCCTTACATCGCTTAGTTTTCTTTGCCAAATCACACGGTATTACCTCCAAAAGCCGTATAATGGGTAAAAGCAATTTTTCCTTCTTAAAATATGTGTGTTTAATTGTTCTATTAATTAATTAATTTTCAAGATATTTGGATCAGCTGACAGTTTCAAGACGCAGTGGTTTTCTTAATTCATAATAAGTAATCCGAAACAAAAATTTTCTTTCAATCCACTGTCTTTCAATTTCACTTTTATCAAAATTTTACATTAACTATCAGAAGTTTAATAGAAAAATAAAGAAAAAATATTTTTTTTTTCAAAATGTGAATGTTTATATTGTACTTACACTATTGTGAGTGAATTAAACAGAAATGTCTTATGAGCAAAAAAGAAAAATCTGTTATAGGTAGATTTGTTTGTATTATAAATCACTTATTAAGGAACTAGATCTAGAAATGGGTATAAATATTTCAAATCTTTCCAGGATCAATAGATGTAATTACAAAACTAGTCCTTAATTACAAGTCTATAATCTAATATATATAATTCTTATACGTGGCTCCCGAATTTTGGCTGTATTTCTTTTCTGCCGGTGGCAGCGTTTTCTTTGTTTTGTTTATGTTACTATTTCTCTTACACGGCGACAAAAAAAAGCCTCATTACAACTCCCCGAATGGCAACGCTGGAAAATCGACCAATGATTACCGCTAAAAATGTCACATGCCAAATCTAGCTGTGGTGGCTAAACATATAGCTCTTTTAAAAACGGAAACTGAAATAACCAGAGAGCATCAGCTGCGGCAATCTCATACCATTAAGCTAGGCAGAAGTGAGTAGTCTTTGTCGATAGATCTCTATTTTAGTATTTTGTCGAAAGCGCTTTATTTTCACGAATTTATATATTACAAATTTATTTGACGATTTTTGATTTATATCACGAATTATACTATAGCACATTTCTAATAGGTTTAACGAATTACAAGTCATTTATTTGAATTCAAATTTATTTTAATGACTTAGTATTTACAAAAAAGATGCAATTTTTTTTTTAAAAAAAAGTTGTTATATGGATTTGAATGATTGTTTTGAATTCTTAGAATTTTGTGCATTTGCAGTGTACCTAAGTTAGTAGCGAGCGAAGCGAGCTTGGTCTGCGAACCAAACCATATAAGATTGCGTAGCAATTTTCGGGGGTTGGTGAGCGTTAGCGAGCAGAGGGCGCAGCCCACTAGTGTTCTTATATATTTTTAGACAATGGTCTTAGAATGGCATTCGATATCGGATCGAGATTGAGAAGTATAAGTTTTGTAATAATAGGTCCTAGAATGACTTTATATTCCGGCCAAATATTTATTTTTATGTAGGACCTTTATGGGTTTACAATATAGCACCACTATTGGGGTGTCTAAATTTTTATATTGGTTCTCGAATAATTTTGAACATAGGACTAATATTAATTTCTATATAGGTCCCTTGTAGGCTTACGATATAGTGCTTGTAGCATAACTACCACTGCAACTTTTAAATTCCAGTTCCCTAGTATATAAGATATGTTAATGATTCTATCTTGAGTTTCCTCATAACAAATGAGGGTTGACATAGTTTGCAACCCAAAGAGGCCGTGCGTCGACAGGTTTGTTTCAACAAAAACTCTACATACAGTGGCAGTCAAAAGTATTCGTACACTTAAATTATTAACTTCAAAAGTGAATAAAATTTGAAATTGCGTAAAAATTAATTGAAATTTTCAAAAAATCTTAATGTTTTTCAAGTTGTTGCATGAATGATTTGAATTTTTAAGAGGAAATTTTTAAATTTGGTCATAAAGAGCTCCTCGATAGAGTGAGAATTTGAATCTCACCACTAAACCTCGTGCTTCAAAAGTATTCGTACATCCACATTTCAAGTTGTAAAATAATAAAATTAAGACAATTTGTGCGCCAAATATCGTTTGTGGGAATATATTTGGCGAGATTTTATATTATTCTTACTTTTACCGCTTTATCTGTTTCATTCTTATGTTTACTAGCTTTGAAACTCGCATTTTTTGTTGTCAATCATACAGCTTTAAATTGAGATGGCTCGGAAGGGAACTTCTCTCGCTGAAAGAAAACTGATAATGAAACTACATAATAACTGTAACTCTTTAAGAAAGATATCACTTGCTATTGGAAGACCTACAGTGCAGAGTGTTATAGATCGACATTGCCAACGCAATACTGTTGAAAATATTCCACGAAGTGGACGCCCAAAAATTCTCAGCATTAAGCACAGACGCTTACTCGTAAGATTGATTAAGAAAAATCCAAAATTGAGTGCCCCGGCAGTAAAAGTCCTCAAACAGGGAATTTCGATCTCGGTAAGTACTATACGCCGCACTTTTAACGAATCAGGATTCCATGGTCGAGTATCTCGAAAAAAGTTTTTTGTGTCGGAAGTTAATAGAAAGAAACGAATGTCTTTCGCCAAACAGCATGTTAATAAAAATCCTGATTTCTGGAACAGGGTTATATTCTCGGATGAGAGCAAGTTTAACGTGTTTGGATCTGATGGCAGACAAATTGTGTGGCGTAAAAAGAATACAGAGCTACAACCAAAAAATTTGAGTGCGACAGTAAAGCATGGCGGTGGTAACATTCTAGTTTGGGGATGTATGAGCGCACATGGAGTGGGTAAATTGCACATCATTGATGGGATTATGGATCACAAAAAGTACATTGACATTCTAAAAAGTAATTTAAATTCTAGCGCTTCACAAATGGGTCTTCAAACTAACTATATATTTCAACAAGACAACGACCCTAAGCATACAGCTTATAATGCTAAGCTCTGGGTATTATATAACACTCCCGAAAGACTCAACACACCTCCACAATCACCAGACATGAATCCTATTGAGCATTTGTGGAGTATTTTAGACGACAAAATCAAAAATCGAGGAGTAAAAAATAAAAATCAGCTGAAAACCGCCATATTGGAAGAATGGGCATCAATTACACCAGATATTACAAAGAAGTTGGTAGATTCAATGCCAAGTCGAATGAAAGCAATAATTAAGGCGAAAGGGTATCCTTCTAAGTATTAAACTGTGATATACTATATAATTTTAGGGAAATTTCTTAAGTGTACGAATACTTTTGACACAAAAGTTTTGATAATTAATTTCTATTTTTTATATTTTTTTTCTGTAATTGTTTTACAAGAAAACTTCTTTTGATTAAATTGCTCAAAAATAAAGGATACAAGGCCTGGTATCTGTGTTTGATGACGTAGTATAATTAATAAAATACTATGAAGCGATGAGCACTTCAAAATTCATTGTACGAATACTTTTGACTGCCACTGTAGGTGACTTTCGTACATGTTCTGAATACGTGTATCTCGACCAAAATGACCATTACACGATAGGAACACGCATACTTTGATGGATGGAACACTGTGAACAGTTGACTTGCAATTTGTGACTACGACATTGATCTCTTCGTGCTGTTGCTACTCAGTCTGGATCAGACACAATAGGGTCCTTAATCCCAGCGCCACATGGAACGTGTTATGAACACGCGTACCTCAAACAATAATTAACGAGTCAATATTGGGGCATCTATATTTTCTAATATTGGTCCTTGAATGGCTTTCAATAATGGACCAATATTATTTTCTATGTAGGACCCTGATAGACTTATAATGTTGGGTAAACATTGGGATGTCCAGATTTTTCAATATTAGTCCTAAAATGACTTATAATAATAATGGACCAATATCATTTTCTATGCAGGTTGTTTATAGACTTATAATGTTGGGTAAGCATTAGGATGTCTAGATTTTTCAATATTGGTCCCATATAGAAATGAATCATGTTCCAATATTGAAAGCCATTCTAAGACCAATATTGAAAAATCTAAACTTCCCAATATAGGTCCCTCGTTGCATGTTCTTATAGGACCCTTATTAGCCAATTTTGAGCCCGACTGGGGCCAATGTAAAATTGCTGATAGGGTTCTTTCGCTGAATAAACAAAACTTTTTTAAACTTGTTCAGATTTCTGACCCCCAAAATATAAGGGTAACCTCAAACTGAAAAATGTGGTTTTCATAGTTCGGTTGGGAGAGTGGTCCAAAGCTTGAACCACTTGTCCGACCCGGCTTAATTTTAATTTTACTTTTTGAGCGTTTCGTTATAACTAGAGAGCTTTCTTAGAGAATTCAAAATGTTTGCACACAATTATAAAATTCTTTTATCCGAAGATAATTTCATGAAAAAATATATTTCAGTAAATATTTATTATTTTATTTAATAATAGCCGAAAATTTTTTAAATTGTATGGTGTACAATTTTTAACATCATTTTAAAGTTCTTAATTTTGCATAGCAAATGCAACATTTGAACAAAATCGGTTGAATAGTTACTGAGAAATCAAATTTTAAAAAAAGGCGTATACTTAAAATTCAATTTCTCAGAAACTATTCAACCTCAAATTTTACATTTTGCCGTGTAAAATTATATACTTAGAAATGGGGGCAAATATTGTATACCTTACAATTCAAAAACTTTTCGAGAATTGTCCAATAACTAAAATTTATTTTTGTATGAAATTTTCTTTAGATAAAAGAATTTTACAATTGTCTGAAAAAATTTCATTTCGTTTAAAATGTTCTAGAGATATGGCAAAAGGTGCAGAAAGTAAAACTTGCATTAAGGGTCCAGACTTTGGATGGTTCTCTTGAAGGTATGTTTATCCAGAGAAAGTATTTTTTTTGTGTCTGACTTCGTAACTTAATATATAGTTAGCACTAATTAATTAGCATATTTGAGGNTATATATATATTTACTTCCAATGCGACATAGATGTTCTTTTCAAGCAATCGTCACCAGTTATGAGACAAAACATGGCAACAGATTTCATCTTAGGCTACTGGGGGACATTGAGAATCTGTTTAAGCCATGATTTATTGGAATTACGATTTTTTAGTTCCTCGTGAAACGAGTCCCTGAAGATGTTCTTTATGAGACTTTTGATATTATAGAAAGGGAGTCTGGAATTATATTTCTACTTAAGATATCATCTGCTCTAAATAATTAGAATATTTGAGGTAAATCTCTCGAAACATTAAGAAGGAGTCCTAGATCGTGAAAATCTGATCATTAGATCTTAAGTTATTCATTGTGGTCCACTTTTTGAGCACTGTACATGCTGAATATGATCTGTACATGCTGATTATAGTTTTATATTCCTTGACAAGAAAATATTTTTGTGGAAAAATTACTGTCATGCATTGAAAATGATAGTTTAAATTGAAAAGTTGAAAAGATTTAAGTTGAAAAACGAGCAAATCAACTACTACCTAAGAAAAGGAAAGTACTCTAACAATGCAACAACTCTAAGCGTGGTGGCATTATATCTTTTGCCTCAGTAAAGCATGCAGATAAATTTTTTTCGTAAAAAGAATCTACATTACCGGGATACTACGTCTGTACAAAAGAAAGTTTTCTCCTAATTTCAATGTCACTTCTTTGCCATGACATTCACCTTTTAGTCTGCAAAATAAGAAATATATACTTACTAAACAGAAGCAGAAGAGAAAAAATACCATAATTCTGTATAGTATACAGGTGAATGTGTTTGCAGAAGATAGCACAAAATAGAAGTCAAGAACTGTTACTTAGTACAATAGCACGAAATGTGAAGTTGACTTAGCAGACTAGATGTTAAAGAATTATTCGACAGCAGCAGGTGTTTTGCATTTTCACAACGTTTGATACATATATATGTCCTCAATGCCTGAATTGTTTTCAATGAATCCATTGCCACTTCTATTCATTGCGGATTCATTCTTGTGATTTTTAAGGATTATGGTGTTATGGTTTTGGATAATGGTTTTATGGATCATGTTTTTTTTTTGCAGGAAGATTTTTGCCTTGTGTTTGTGAAGATTATGGATGTTTGTTAACTGCAAATTACTACTTTGCGCAGCAGATTGCCCTTAATTTACAAAATTCAGTCTCTAAATTATAAAAAACATGCCTTTTAACATCGCAAGGCACAGAATAAAACGAATGCTAGCTAAGAGAAATGATATCAAACAATTTTTTTGATGTTTTATTGTCACTTTCATTTTATGCCGCTATATATTGTATACGCCTACCAACTAATGATAGAACTGAATTTTTCAAACATATTGTGTGCTAATGTGCATTATTTAATTCATATCATTTTCTTATTTTCATATTACGTATGCTCTTATGAAAGAATAATCTGTAATACAATATTACATTATATTGTAATATTGTCATTAAATTAAAAAAAAAAAACGAATTTTTTTAAAAAATCTTTTAAATACAGTAATATTTATTTAAGAGCAGTGATTCAGGGATTTTAAGGTAATTATTACCGTAAAAATTATGGTATATCAGATTTTATTGTTTCGTATCATGTTCCGGTAAAAAGTACCGAACCTTTTTGATATCAATGGGTGTTTAATTTAAAACAATTTCACTGATAGAAAATTGCTATCAAAGGTGTCGCATAGAAAGAAATTGACAATTCGCTAAATTTAAACACTTTTAATTAAGTTCTCAAACGCATCTTAAATTATTACACTTGTAAAGTGTTGGCATGTGTAGCTGCAAAGTCACCTAATATTTAATTTCCTTATTGTTTCCAGCTTTCAAATAAATAAAATAATAAAAAATGACAAATATTTTCCCACTGAGAGCATTTCTCTTATTTTCGTTTATTTAAAGGCCATAAAAATTTTATATATTTTTTTTCAATTTTATATTTATTTACTACAAGCAATATTAAAGTGCGATGTACATTTTACTTTATTGATACATAGATAAAATGTAGGGATCATATATTTGCTTTATATTTGACGGAGTTCTCTTCTTATGTGAAAACTGAAATACGCAAAAACATATTTAAACATTTAAATTGAAAACAGATCAAGTTTAATACCTCACTTCTAGGTAATTCTGATGCATATTTCGTGACTTATTTTTAAAATCTACCATACGAATCATCAAGAAATAAAAAAGCAATGACTTAGAAGCCTAGACAACCTAGACAATGACCTAGACAAGGTATTCATTTCATCACGTTTTTTTACAAATTTTTTATAAATAATAATCTGAATTTTCATTCATTAAAGAAATTTAAATGTGTTTAAACTATTTAAACACATTTACTTTTTAATGAATTTTCACTTTTTTTAGTCTGCATTCATACATATTTCTTAAATGCATTTACATTTCTTACATTTCTTAAATGCATAAATTTAAGTTTTCTTAATGAATTTTCACTTTCTTGAATTTATATTCATGCATATCTTTTAAATTCATTCATTTACTTTTCTTAAAAACGTGCTCCAACGATGTCACTTTATTGACATCGTTAGTTCAAACGATTTTCAACTCCCTTAAACTTTTTCTGACAAATATTAGTTTTAACTAATTTTAAAAAAATCGAAAACTCCTTAACATATGTTTTGTATAACTTTGTTTTTTTTCTTTGTACGTTTTTTAAAATACCCATAATATTTTTAGTCAAGGTTCCAGTGCAACTTGAAACATACAAGCATTTAAACTTTTTTTACACTATTTTATATAATATTTAAATATTTTTAAACTAGGGTCTTTTAAACTGGTCAACACTCATGGTCTTTTATATTCACTCTTACCTCATGGAATTAAATAACTTCTAAAAATTCGTCTATAATTAAAACGATTTTAGATATATGCTCCCTTATGAAAACATATAAAGGGTGATAATAAATATAAAACATGAAATGTGAAATAAAGTTATTTGAACAGCAAATGGATCGTTATTCTAAAGGTTATACACTCGCGAGTGAGCATCACGTTTCAAGAAAACCCAACTATATAAAAATGTAATTAGATAGTCTTAAAATTTTCTTTTGCGACAACTTCATTCCCCATACGCCAGAATACACTATATCCTGAGCGATATTTGCTGACATGGCAATCACATTTATATCGGCATCTACTATCATAGCGTCTCTGTTTCTTGCTGGATTTATTAACAGTCAAGGCAGTTTGTTTGAATCTTTCATTGAAGACGTTCAGAATAAATTGCCCACAGGTGAATTCTTAAAACTTTTTAAACTGAAACACGATGACGTAGATCAAGTAGTTCAAGCCTTAAACAAGGCTGGAAGCACATTTGCTGCCACTCTTGAAACTTCTGTGCCGGAAGACATTGTCGAAGAATTTGCGAACAGAGCTGAAAAAATAGGTAATTTAACACCGGAGCAGTTTTTCCGGATCTACGTAGGAGCTTTGGATGGCACTATGGGTGATCAGGGGGTTCTCTATTCTGGAAATAAAGATGAAGTTGTCGATTCATATGTTGATGAACTAAAGAATGCTGCCGATTCACTTGACGGTGATAACATTCTTGACACTCTACCGGCTGTTTCAAAAGCAAATGCGAATATTCTGAAGTCTAAGGGTTTGTCTGGCTTGCAACTGATTCTTATAAACTATTCAAACAACTTGCTTGATGCAATTGACAAGATTGAAAATTAATCACGAACCTGGAAGTTGTTCTTTATGTGACAAAGAAACTGATGACTTAGGAAAATGTACTAGAAAAATGAAAAAAAACTGTTGTATCGCGACATTTGTGACCAATTAGAATAATGATTTAATATGAGAATTTACATGTATATTCTTTTGAAATTGGTGCGTGCAAATTTTGTTAACAACTTGCAAAAAAAAACTAAAAGCTATGAAATTAAACACTTATAGCTAACCAGTAAAATTATAAATTTGTGATCATTATTCGAATAAAAAAACACAAGAGTATCCAGATAGGGACTGTGCAAGTCTTATCCAAGCATTTTTCATATTCTTATTATTGTATTATTTATCATATGAAGTGTAACAATATGGTTGTGTGTCTTTAAATATGGATCTTTTCAGTATAACGAGGTACAATTTGTAGAATTGAGAAGAAAACGAAATCAGTCAACAAAAAAGGTATAGCAAAAAATTTTACTTCAATTTAGTTAAAATCATTCACATATTTTCCTTATATTCCATATTAATTTAATTAATATCCACATTAATTTTCACACTCATTCTAAGCATTAAATGCTGGTCTAAATCTAGCCTCAACTTTCTAAAGTAAATACCGATAAAAAATATGTTTCAGTAAGCAGTGTTACAAGTCCTTCTAGTCTACGCTTGAAAAAAGTAAGTTTTTAAATGTAGTTTATTAGAACAATCCTGAAAATTTTCTAGAAGAAAATAATTTATTTTACCCTAAAATAGAATGTAATTAAATTAACATTATAAATTGCTGCTTATTGCTTGATTTAATTCAATGTAAATTCATTGTCGACATTTTTTATAGTCTTCATATTAGTAATTATTGAAATCTAATTTTGTCATAAATTCTATAATATTAATTATGAAAAGCATTCTTAGAAATTCTTTAATATTTATAATGTAAAGCATTAGAATCAACATCCTATACGCATATTTTATACCTATTCAAAAAACTTCTAGAACTCAAATGTTGCTAAATTCCTATCATTAAAATCATTTTGATCTTTTCTTTTTCGTACAAAGAAAAAACTATTCATTACTCAATTATTATCACTATTTTAAAGTACAATGTTATTGTACAGTCGGCAAAAAAAAAAAGATATCACCCTGAATAATTTTCGTTCTAATGATCGGATTTTCACGAACTAAGTGTTAATCTTAATGGTTCCTGGGGGTGACCTCAAATATGCTAATTAATTAGTGCTAACTATTAATTAAGTTACGAAATCAGACACAAAAACGTACTTTCTCTGAATAAACATATATTTTTTCTTACATATTTGGATTCTTAACCTTCAAAATATAGGGGGTAGCCGCAATCTGGGAAATATGGTCCCCATAGT
>NC_092210.1:47813255-47824354 GCF_043381705.1 Parasteatoda tepidariorum | reverse complement strand
TACGAATGTTATTATTAGAAGATATATATATTATTGTTATTATTACTATTATAATTCGCTTTTTGAATAAGTAAAAATGGCTTATCGATGAATAATAAACATTCAATATTCGAAATGAAGGCAATTATTTAAATCAAATATTATTTTTTTAAGCTAAATGTAAGCATTTGAATTTCTAATAACTAAACATTTTTAGACAAAAGAAAACACAACGGGAATTCACAATAAGAAAAGACAAAGCGGAAAAGAATAATAGTTTAATATTTTTATATTTATTCACGACTAAAATGCATAAAATGATTTATATTCTTGAAGTTAGAGAAAAAGTTTTATTTTTTTTAAAAAGAAAAGATAATGAATTTTATAAAAGATTTATGATTCTTGTGAAAATTTTTCCACCTGCTCTTAGTTTTTTTTTTAACCAAATTTACATATCACATTTCAGACGTCTCACACCAAAGCGGAATTAAATCAACTTTCCTCTCCGAAAACGTGCGTGGTTTACTGTTTTTAATTTCAGGGGTGCAACTTTTAACTTTCTTACCTCTATCTTTTTATTAATAATTTAAGACCACTTTCAAAATTAAAAATATAAAATAAAAGTTAAATGTCTTGTGCGTGCAGAAATTTATGAACTATTTTTAAGGTGATTTTAGTTGGCATTTTCAAGTAACTACAAGAACTTTTTATCTGTTTTTGTGGATTAATTAGTTAATGGAATTTAAATTTAAATAGAACTTAATATAAATAACTAGTGTTTTAAATAAAATACGATTAGATAGTGAGTATTGCCAAAATCATGATAATAGTGATTTTACTACGGTGATTATCTTAAATAATTTGTATACACTTATTTTTATATTATCTGTGTATAAAATGTCGTACGAAAGAATCTTTGATTTCGATCTTACTTACGTAAAGGAGGTTATTGATGTAGTTTTTGTGTACCGTAGGGTATCTTGTGGCCTAACTACAAAACAAAAACTTTAAATGTATTAAAAAGTACTAAGTGCAACATCTAAAGCAAAATAGCACATAGTGAAAAAAATTTGGTTAAATTACTGTACTGTAAGGTGTGGAAATTTCGAGGAAAAAATATCCGCAAGTTTTGCTATTAAAAACCAAAATGTGTGGTAAACAAAATATGCGTTATTTAACCTTATATTTGGAAATTTTTTCGTTCATATGGTAATGGTTTAACGGAAATCCTGATTTTCAAAGTTATAGTTCTTCTTACCTCGCATTTAGCAAGAAACTGAAAATTAAATAGAATCGAGTAAATTGTTTTTTATTCCATGCTTCAAAACTTACCACATCTATTTAATTTTTTTATCACGTATTACTAAATCAGATTTATTGTTAATTTTACCAAAATCATTATCAAATCGTAGAACCTGTTTGGGTACTCCCATAGAACCCAAGACATGGTAAAGTTTACCATGTTTAGTTTTGACCATACTTTTTTCATAGCGTACTAAATGCAGTGTTACATTTTTATTCGAATCAGGATTGTTAAGTTTTCTGTGCTGGCAAAAGAAGAGTGAATGCTTACCTTTCTCTATCTATACTGTCAAATTTAGAGGACTGCAGAGGTAAATGAAATTCCGGTAATAAAATAAAGTGTAATATTTAAAAAACAATGTTAGAAATCTAATCTGCAAAATGCCTTATCGAAACAAGTATATATGTATCGAAAATACGTTGTAAAAAAATTCAGAACTACATATAGATAATGGAAGATCATTACAGATCACCCTCTGCACAATGTAAATAACTCCGAAGTAAATTACATAACAAGTACTAAAACCTTATGTACAGCATCATTAAAATCTATTATACCTTGAATTTTTTTTAACGAGAAACTCGTTTTTACTGTAAAATCCATTTTTGCAGTAAAATTTTATACCTTACTTTTTACTGCCATAATTATTTATGTAAAATTATTCAGTCATTTTACAGTAAATTTTCCTTTAAAAATTACTTTGTTTTGTTTGATACGGTTAAAATTTTAAACCAAAAATAGAATTTACGTTAAGAAAACCAGTACTCAAAATGCCGGTAATTTTTACCACAATTTGATCTCGATATTTTTACAGTATATAGGTAAAATGAAAATATATACGTCTATGTTTAACTATTTTTTCAAAGAAAAAGCTATTACATAAGCGTGAATTGCAGTTTCAAATTACTTATATGTTCTAAGAGTATGCAGAAATGTTAAATAATGCTTTTTATCAATTTATTAAAGTCCTTGACAATCTGAGAAAGTTAAAATTTAATGCAAATAAAGAGGTAAATCTTAAGAAGCAAACACAGGGAGACCTAATAAATGAGAGCAATTGATTTAATAAAGATAGAAACTTTGAGAGGAAATATATCCAAAAGATACCGAGCTTGCTTATAACTGAATGCATGACCACTTCTTATTAATACTCAGGAAGTAGAAAGGAATATTTCACCACATGCTACAACATAGCCTAATAAACTAGAAATGGATCAAAATGTGGTTTGGAATATTTTACTTGTCGCCGGACATAAGATGAATGAATTCATTTAATTTATAAATTATTATTATCATTTACAAAATAAAGCTACAATATTTATCACTAAAATTAAGTAAATAATTATTATAACTGAAGAGATAAACTTTTATATCTTTATTTTTATAATTAAAGAGATGAACTTTGAGATAGAAATTTTTTTATATATTTCATTGTTCACATTCAAGTTTTTTAGTCAGATTAAAATGGTATTAAAAGTTTTAAAAGTGAATTCTCTGGGACAAATAATTTAAATGGGGAATAAATTTGGAAATATATGAGACGGAATATAATCAAGTGAGAACGTTATTAACATTAAATTAAACAATATTATTCAAAACTGATATTAAATAAAGTTTTGTGAAATTTATTTTAAAATATACTTTTTTCAATGATATTTAAATAAAAGATTTAAACAAACATAAATTTTTAAGGAATATAAATTTAATAGATTTACCTTTAACTAAGATAAAAGAGTAATAACAACAACTTTGCCAAAATGTTAATGCCGATATTTCAATTGTATTATTAAAAAAAGCCATCCGTAGTTAAAGCTTTTTATTTTCGAAAGGAAAAAATTTACATCGAATAAAGGTTGAAATTGGAAAAAAATTACACTGGAAAATTTTGATGCGTGGTCGCACATGAGGAAGAACACACTTTTCATTTTTAGAAAAAATTTCGTTCAATTTAAGTAGATATGCATATTTATTTTCATATGTATTCTTATAGATATGCATATGTAATTTTCGTATGAATTCTTATATGCTTTATATCTAAGATTAAATGAGAAAAGGACAGAAACAGTTATTACGAATTATAGTTCTCCAGTAAGGTAAGAAATATGGCATTGTTTACGTAATCCACGTAATCCAATCGTATTTCAATAATTTTTATCCCATCAAATCTCTGCTTTAAAACTATAAACCACAAAGAATTATTATTCATTCATACTACGAATGTTATTATTAGAAGCAAAAGAAAAAACAAGTCAGAGGTACTAAATTATGAAACTATAAAAACTATAAAAATCTATTGCATCGATTAATCGTTTCCGTTTTAGTGTTGCTATAGGGTATCGAACCCTATTGGGCTAAAAGAACCTTTCAGTAAATCTGAGGCAATTATAAAGTATCATTTATAGATTTTACTATATAATAATGACGGTCACTACAAAAAGTTCTATCGAAGACATACATAGATTACGGATATCATAATTCAAATCAAAGAAGGAATGTAAATAAAGATCGTATACATTTTATCACACTTTCAACACCTGCTCTTTTATTTTTAAAATTAATGTATGATATTCTTAAAAATATTTAATTTTGTTTAATGAAGTTCAACTTTAAGTTCATCCGGTTATTATGATTTAAGATTAGAATTTTTGATTATTTAAATTTAAAAAAAACTTAATATTCTTAAGATAATAAATAAGCAAAGTAAAATATCATTTTTTTTCAACAAAAAAAAATAATACATTTACATTTTTTTGAAAATGTGTTTAATGAATTTTTTCAGAATGACACACGTTTCCAACAACAGAACACATTTCCCAGAATTGAAAGTTTTAACACGTTTTAAAAATTAATCATGTTATGTTCATGGAGAAACAATTTCTGGTAAAATGGTAAAATAAACGTACTGTATAGTAATGACAATTCCGGTAAAAAACATAATTTTGGCTATAAACCCAAATTATTCGATATTTAAATAATTTATGTGTGAATGTGTCCGTTTATATAGTAACTATTTACCGAAAATTAAATTTAAGCGAATAAATGGTTTTTATGCGCTGTATTATGATAATTTTACCGCAAATATAATAAAACCATATTTTTGTTAATTTTACCAAAATCATTAGGAAAATGCTTCGGTAAAAAGCATTGAGGATGCTGTAGATGCTCCCGTAAATACACAAAAACAATAAATTTTACCATATTCTGCTAGTTTTGATCATACTTTCTTCCCAGAGATTCTTTTTTATTAACTCAAGTAATAGTTCTGCTTTATTTCTTAAAACTTACTTATTTTTATGTAGTTTTTATAACTTATTGTAAAATTCATTTTAATTTATTTAAGTATTCTCTAATAATAAGTGGTATACAAGTTTGAAAATCAACGATATTGAAATTGTTTTGCATCTTGATATGCATGCAAAACAGATAAAAGGTTTCTGTTTCTGTTTTTAATTTTTTTTAAATAAATTCTTTTAAAAAACTAGTCATTGTTACTTACTATACTTTTTGATAAGAACTATATTTACAGGCTTAAATACATTTTCTAGTTTTCGCAGGTGCATTCCAACACTTAATGGTCTATCATAAAAGATTCGCGGGCAATAAAGACTCTTTATGGAACATTTCGCTTTTTATGAAGGCCAAAATGTACGATATAACAGGATTTGAATTAAATTCTGTAAATACAGCTCTCGATAAAAATACAACTTTTATAATTTTCTATATCTATTTAGATTCTTTTTTTTTTCTGTATCTATTTAGATTTAGAAGAGTTTATTATTATTTCATAATCTCGATGCATTTAGTTTATAGATTCTAGTTTTAATGATTTTAATTAAAGTACGAATACGCTTTTATAATTAATTGCTTTTAATCTAATAATTTTTCTATGCTATAACGTATAACTTATGCATATTAATAACATCATTTGAAAGTGCATAATTAACCTTATAATTATGGTCAAGTATTTTTTTATGTTTGTTCGTATTATTTTTTACTTCAGAATAGTTCCTGTTGTAAATATAACTCATTCGTTCTTAAAGGGCAAATATTTTTTTATAAGAGTTTATGCGCAAATGTGATTAATCTATTAAGGTAAATTTTCATGTTTAAAATAACTTCAAGTTTAGCTGGCAAAGTCAACTTCAAATGCAACTTAGTAACGAGGAAGTTATTTTGACTTGAATAAATGAGAGATTTCATTAATCCATAGTAAAAAAAAGAGTTTCTCAAAGCTGAGCAAAGATTTTTAAAAATAGCTCTAAAACTAGCCAAATTTGAAAATTCAGAAAAACAAATGTACCTGTGTGTGTACGTGTGAGACAAGTAATTGTTATCTGCAAAAAGGATTCAAGCCAAAGACATCAGAGTTCGTAGTAGGATGCTTTAACCACCACAGTTGTACACCACAGTCCAGAGAGAGTTAGAAAGCTTTATATAATGACGCATCATGATATACGTTCTACTTGGTTAAAAAATTTTGTGATATGCAGAAATAAGCAAAGAGTGAAATTAAAATTACCAACTGAACTATTGGAACTATATTTTCCAAATATCAACCCTTTGTACATTAAAATTATAAATTAGTGTACCATGATGTGCCATTGCAGAGTCCACTAAATAGAGTTTCATTACTCTCCAGTCACTGGTGTGTTTAACTATGGCAGCGATGGGCAAACTACGGCCCACGGGCCAACTGTGGCCCGCCGGAAGGTTTCATCCGGCCCTCGAATAAAATTTTAACTAGCCGATTCGTGGTTAATATAAACAAGATGCATTGTACATCCATTTTCTTGTCTACTATGTTTAAAGTTACTGATGACCTTTTTACTTTTCCTATTTTTGTTCTACAAAATACAAACTGATGGAAATAGTACAACATGGATAGTACAAGATGGAATACAGTTAGCTTCAATATAAAATGTTGAAAGCAGAAGTTCTTTATTAGAATAGCCGTAGATTGGCTCCATCGAGCGTTTGTCTTTCTCGAGGAGCACGCATATGGAAACTAATATAGGTGAATTGTACTTCACATGTGGTAGACCACGAAATTTTAAGCTCGAAGGGGCGGATTTTTCTACCAGCGCGAGTTTTAACATTATTTATTGCGTATGGAAAGATTGCACACATATCATGTCATTGTGAAACCCAGAAAATCAGGGCTATATTTGCTTCATCTTACATATGTGAGCAAGTGTTTTCAACTATAAACCTTATAAAAAGTCCTTTCAGAAGTGGACTAACAGACAAGCATTTGGCCTCGTTTCTTAAAATAAGCACATCTCACTTCGAACCTCAATATAAGGAACTTTTAAAAATGAATTCGTAATTTCATTAAATATTTAAATTTAAACTTGTATACGTTTTTTTTTCTTTAGAAGTATCTACTCGGCCCACCAAACTTTTTATCCACGATATTTTGCCCTCGACCAAAAAAGTTTGCCATCCCTGAACTATGGTAATCCTACTATGAATCCGGAAGCCCTTTGTTCGAAAACTGTTGATAACCAATCAGCATCACTCTCATCTATTTCTTTTTAATAAGGCATTTTTTTTCATTTATAAGTATATATGTTACTTTAATTTGGAATACCTGGAGTTTTAAAATTTAAAAATTTAGAACTATCTTGACACATTTTTGCCTAATTGTGATAAATCCTTTTTAACAGTGTTACCATTATGCTACTATTAATGTTACGATTTGTATTCGTTTACCATTGGCAAAACATTTGGTGCTGTTGATATGCATTTTTAGATTCGTAAACTGCTATCTAAGATCCTAAATCAAATTTTTGTTATGATAATGTACACGTTAAGCAAAATATATAATTCCATCTATTTTAAGAATTCTTTATTCTATGGAATATACTCTATATATTCACTAATAAATGGATATTTACACATACTTATGCGGTCGATACGAAGATTAAGACATTTTAAAACATATAATTAATTCGTTTATGAATGCTAATTATATATCGAAAGATAAATAAACAGTTTAATCTCAGTTGTAAAAGAAAAGATGCGTCATTTTAATGAACTAAATAAAAGTTTACTCTATACCTAACAAAGCACATTCAATACAAATAATTCGGATGATATAAATTAAAGGACAGTTGGATTGCGACATAATTTCCGATTTTCTTAATCACTTTTAAACCTTAACTTATCCCATATTCATGATTTCTCAAACAATCTGAGATAAGACATGAGAGTTCATCGCATACCTATAGGGTCTATAGGGTTACAGTTATGGAAATTGGATGGAGTACCAATTTCCTCTAAGTGATAGTTGCATAATTTAAGGTTCAGTATCTGAAAATTATCTCTCTAGAATTGTTAAACTTAATCAATATAGGTAATATCAATATAGTATCCTTATCAATATAATTCATTCACAAATATTTAGAAAACCTTATACATATTAAAAGTGTTTATGATTAACTTTTGAAATAAAACTTTAGTAAATGTTAGTTTAATTTTATCCGATGGTTAGTTTAAAAAATTTTATTTTATTTTATAACCGGCGTTGGAGAGCCGACCCAATTTTTTGGTTTACGACTACTAATGTTCAACTTCGTAGCCTTGTAATTTTAAACCAAATTCAGAAGACAAAAGAACACTTGGATCAAGTATTGGGAGAAATTTTGCCTTAGTGGAGGACTTTTTGATGGAAGTAACCCGCATTTGCGTTACACGGAGAGGGAAGTCACGAAAACCTCCCACAGTTAGCCTGACGACAAGGTGACCCATGATCCGTCTAGAGCTGAGGATATTTTTCGTCAGTACTGTGGTCGGTGTAAAGCTGAATGTGGAATTCATATCAACCTGCCGTCACTGGGATTCGAACCCGGTTTACCTCATGGGAAGGCGAACGTTCTATCCCCTGAGCCATCACGACTATTTCAAAAGTTAATAAAATACTACAAGTATCTTTTCAGTATTTTTTTTTTATAATTATGTATCTTAAATAAAATGAGAGATAATTTTTTTTCACCCGTGAACTGTTCAACTTAATGTTTTGAATGTAGTATAGTTTGGCATAGGGGAAGATTGCTATTATTTGTTCACACAGATGTAGCAATTAATTTTTGAGTCAAATTGAGCAATAGCGGTAATTTCTTAGATTTGCACGTAATAATGTTTTTATTATTTTTCATGCGACGCACATCTAAACAGAGAAGTTACAATAATAAAATGTTAAACCAAAATGAAAAAAAGCAAGTACAAGTTAATGAAAAAAGCAAGAAATGCTGATATAATTAACACGTTGTTTAACTTTACGGTCAATTAAGTAAATTACCTCGATTATAACAGAATATCGAAATGAATCCTTTTTAGTATTTCTTTATAAAGAATACATGGTCCAACTTTGTAATTTTTGTAATGGTAGAAATACGTTAAAAATTACTATAAATTAAAAATTACTATTATATTTAAAAATTAATTATAAAAATAAATTATAAAAAACTCATGATCATAAATTGAAGTTGAGACTTCAAGCTCTGTAATGATGCCTTTAAATTATGGTAACATTAAGTTTAACTGATCCTTGCGGTAATAGATTTATCATTTTATAACATAATTTTTATTGACAAATTATAAAAGCATTTGTAGCATTTAAACATATGTAGCAATAAGGTCTGTAGGAAAATAACAACATCCTGTCAGATGTAGAGAAATAGTCTCTTCTACAGAAACAATATACGAATGCATATTTATTCACAGAAAAAGAACGTCCATTTCACATCCTGATTTTTAATTTCTATTGCAAATAATACTATGCTGATTACAATTGGCTATCGATTCACCAGTTATAACTGTCAGTAGAAGGAAAATTGTCGTTTTAGCGTGAATGTCTGAAAATACGAGATAATACGAAAAAAATATAATTACGAGATTTCAGATAAACTTGAGAAATAATGATTAATTAATGGGTCATGGTTGTCCGCCTATCATGTTGATCTTTCAGATAATCTGTCATACTGAAAAACAAAAGTTAAATATTACAGAACGTGCAATAAAGAACTTTTTTAACATAAGCTAGCAAACACCAGTGATGCCATCTTTAAAATATTTAACAAAACTAAATCATCTATATATTGTTGTTGTTATCTTAGGCCATTAAGGCAAGGTATACGATTCTTCTTGCTTTCCAGTGGCGCCATCTGTGGCTGAGAATTTGAATTTCACCTCACTCATATACCTGAGCCAGAGAACGATCTATCTCCTACTCAGTACCCCTGATGAAAAATTTGTAACGGGAACATGAAGGATTTTGTGACCCGACTGACATAACGTGCATCAGTCACTATTTACGGCATGGGAAGTCTCGGCCCTGCTGGATTCTGCCCTGCTGCTCACGAATGAGAGTCCAGTACCTTGCCAACCAGGATATCCCGGTCATCTTAATATTGATTTAAAACACTGGCTTTGGCTAAACAAATGAGAAAATTTCATTTTTTTAAATGCCTCTGAAATAAAAATCTAATTAAATAAAATCGAAAAAAAGGCTTCGTAAGAATTGAATGTCGTATCTTTAATGGTTACATTATACCCGCAATACAGCGCAGATAAACACACAAATTCGTTATATTAAATATGTAAATAACATAGTTTAAGATAATAACAATTGATTCGTAAACCAATACTCATATTTGCTTCTCATTTCCATGTTCATCAATTTTTGATATCTAATCTCTGTGATGCCTCACTTAACTGTCATTTCCAATTTACAGAGCAGATTCTAAATGGCATTGCCTTACTAATAGGATTCATCACTCATCTGTAACTATCGAAATACTCCACATTTAGTAACATCTCAAACTAAATACATAATAGCTTATATTAATACCTGAATAAAGTGAGCAGGAATTGTAAGCTACAGAATATTATCTCAAATCATTTATAAAATAATCATTTATTTGAAATCTCGAATGAAAATTAAAAATTTTTAATAGAATTATTAAATCCTAATAATCATGTATGATATAATAAAAATATTTTTAAACATTAACCTCAAAAACATTGTTTTAACTAATCAAAAACATAAACAACTGTATTCTTGAATTAAGAGTATTTATATTTCTTTTATTTTGCTAAAAATTTATAAGTATCCGCAAAATAGTATTTTGGTAAAGACACTGATTAATCTACAAGCACTTTTGGAAGCCTTTATTTACCATCTTTCCAGAAAAAAAGAAGAAAAAAACATACCCTCTAGGAAATTTTGCTATACATCCCTGACGTCATAGCAGAACAAGACTATTTATTTTTTTTTTTTAAATGTTTTACTCCATTGCTGTATTCCTTTTTTCTTTAATGCGTTTCTCCATTGAATTCGGCTTGATAGGTATTTAGAGAATTTATACATCTTAATTCCAGGTTACAAATTATTGCATCGACGCATAGCTCTATCAAAGGTTCCACCACTACTATAAATATATATAAATAAAGTTGAAATTAATACAAACGAATCTTTTACTGGACGTTGAAGCAAACTCCGCAAATACTTTCCATACCGTTGAGAACACAAAACTCGGTTGAGAATAAAGTGAATAGTACTAGAATTCTAAGAATTTTAAGTGGTAATAAATCTAAATTTGACAAGATCTTAGAAGTGATCATTATTATTATAATCTCATATATAGTAATAAGTATTTCTGCACAGTATTTCAGACTTAGGGCGCTTTTTCATTACACGACACGATAACGACAAAACGGATCCGATTGTCGGCGAACGACATAGGGTCAAGTAAAATACATGGTCAGCAACGGAGCGCTTTTTCACTCACCGATACGATAACGATTATGTCGTTAA
>NC_092210.1:47803330-47812258 GCF_043381705.1 Parasteatoda tepidariorum | reverse complement strand
GGAGAGTTATTTCAAAATACAACGATATTCTTCAAAATATCCTCTCGAATATTAGACATATTTTATTTCAAATTTTGACATACAACAGTGTAGGGAAAGAAATCGCTCTCCAGAAAAGCTTGCTTTTTTGAGTTACCACGGTTTAGTTTCAAAGCGACGTTATCTCCTCCAAGGTTTTGTTGCAATTGGCACACTGCTACACTATTCCCTAAAACTAAGATGGCGAATCGCGCCAATGCGATTACGATCTATGTGCTCTCTAAATTAATTTTATGGAACTATGAAGATAACACGTTGTTTCTCTAAAGGGGTGATTTTTTTTACACAAAATGACTTAAATAATTCATTTTTCGATTTTTTTGAGTAACTACGGTTTAGTTTCAAAGCGACGATATGGCGGCAGCATCTGATGAAAGAAAAGAGACTGTTTTGAATATATGTAAAACACTATATCGGCCCATTTTCCATCGAAATTCGATTGACTACTTTGATTTTAAATAAAGTGCTTTGAATTTTTAGATTTTAAATAAAGTATTTTATTTCATGATTCGTCTCAAAAATTTTAGGTGTAGATTGGCGGCACTTAAAAGCCGCCAAATCTGTAGCTGCTGTAGCGTTAATACGTAAGTACCATTTCGTGCACCCGAAAACATTTCCGTACTGCTAGCTTTTTTCTTCTAAAATTAAGTAAGAAGTTTGAGACGACGATTATCATCCGACATATTTAAAGTTTGCAGAGAAAAATCACAACAGAACACAAGCAACTGCTCACTCAAGCTCAAAACATTTAATGAACAAGAATTTCTACTTCTCGGACGAACGATATCGGACAAGTGAAAAAACAATTGCTTGAACGATCCGGTAACGACATTGTAGTTCACACATTTGTCGTCCGATTTTGTCGGTATCGTGTCGTGTAATGAAAAAGCGCCCTAACTGTCAATTCTACAAAAAAATCATATTTTTTACAGAAAAAAACTGTTTAAAGATACACATTGTTTTTGTTTTTAATCGTTACCCGCGTACTGCAATTTTTTTACAGACTTGCTTCATATATTTGACATTTCAAAGCTGTTTCTCACAAACAGTTTTCTCTGTTTTTCAACCTAATCATAAACGGATTAAAATTGTCAATTCAAATTCTAATTTTTGCCATGCAGCTTTACTAACCGTAATCCTTTTTTTAACAGTAATCCGTTTCTTCTTTCGCAACTTAATCTTTTTTTAAATAATTTTAAGATTATTTTCCATTCTTGCATTTCAAAAATTATTCTATGGTTTTGAACACAGTTTAAATAAAATTGCTATCCATTTTCATTATTAAATTGATAGTCAGCCTGATTATTATCTGTCTTTAGATACAAGTTGTCAGTAAATTAAAATGTTAACAACTTTCATATGGGTGGAAATTACAGTTTTAAACATTTTTACATTTAAATATGATTTTAATATATAAGACTTTTAAATTAAAGAGTGGTTTTTTTTGTAACCAAACATATGAGATGACATTGTTCAGAAAACATAGCACTCTCTTCCAAATGTGGTGCCCCGATTTCGAATCCCGGCCTTGCCTGGTCATGCGAAGTTTTCTCTCAGCTTAACACAATGCTGAAATAGTTGTTTTTTAATGTTTTTTTACTAAAATAGCATTACTTATCTGCTTAAAAACTGGAGTCCGTTTTAAAATAGCAGTATTTTTTTGCGGAATAATCAGCTTTATGCTGGAACACTATCAGACAGTTTTTACTGTAAATGTAACAGTTTCTTAACATGTGTACTTGTGCTTAACATATGTAAATATTGGCTGGGAAATCCATTTTTTTAGACTCTAAGACTATTTTTAGAACGTAACTTTTTGCTTTTAAACATCATAGACTAAATATTTAAAAAGGAAACGTTGTAAAAAGAAAGTGCGTATCATATATTTGAAATATACCACGTGCGAAATGCATTATATTAAATATTGATGGATATATTATAGTCAGTACCATAGCAAATATAAAATTATTAATATAAATACAGCATCTATAAAGTAATTATTGAAAGATTGAATATTGAATCTTTCTATTAATGCAAGCACTAAAACGTTAAGTATCAAATTATGAAGAGTTATATTCCTTTATTAAGTATCAAAAATACTATAAAAATTTAAGATTTTACAAATGCGTTCCCTAATTAGGAAACTGAAAAGTTAATTCATAATTTTTTATTGGCTTGAATGAATGACTTGAAAAGCTAAATTACTATCATCGAATTTCTATTTGTGAAGAAATAAGTAACTTTCTAACGCATACGTGGTTAATTTTGTCTTCATCTTCGAAGATCAAGCAAAAACGAAAAACTATAAAATAGGCATTTATTTTTAAATTTATTAATATCTTCACTAATCCTATATATAATAATGTTGTGACATAATTTATTGTTTACCTTTTCAGTTTTCAGAAATCGCATCATATTTTTATTTCAGAAATTTTGAATGTAAAAATCTAAAAATAAATTCCATTTGTAGAAGTTATCCTGTATAAACCTCGGTATTTTCCTTTAAATGGACGTCAGATTTAAATTCTTGAATCATTACTGTGACTCTTTCAAAAAAATATGCACTTTTTAGAACTTTACTACCATGTTTTTCTTGCAATTCTTCCTATTATAAATAAAACGTCTTCACTCATAGATATAATATTAAATAAACTTGTAACTATTTACTAATAATTTCAAATTTTACAAAAGTAAGAAAATAAGTCGGTTAGTCTGAACTCAATTCATAGAAAAAAAAATTAAAATCTAAGAAAAATCGTATTTAAATATTTCTCTGATGAGGAATTTAAATAAATTAAGAAATGCTTAGCTAAACTAATCGACAGAGATCATTCATTTATCATTACTAATCGATTGTAATAAGATCTTTTCGAAGGTAAATGTCAGTAGAATTGGATAAATGTCTCAAAATCAGATATTCAAAGAAGTATGAAAAAAGCTTTTTTAGAATAAAATATTCCTGGCATTGTAACTGCAAATAGCAAAATACTGATTTTTAGGCCTTATGGTCGAAACATTGATCGAAAATGGGTGTAGTTTTTATGAAATAAAAAAAAATCCATGAATGCAAGCAATATTTCTTCGTATTTTAAGAAACCCATATCGAGTTTTTACTCTAGCTCTAATATTGATGATGAAGAAGATTTGGTTTCAGTAAAAAAGTGCATTACAAGAAAATCTTTAAGAAAGAAAGAAAGCAATAAATGTGATGTACGTATATTTTAAACGTTTTTTCTTCAAATGTTTTGATCTGAGTAAATATTGGGTGATTGATTTCCGATCTCATTATGTAAAACACAGAAATACATTAAAACATTTCTTGCAATTTTGTTTGAAGGAAATAAATAAGATTTGTTTGACTATATTTTTCATATCAGAACAGTAGTTATATTTATCAATATTACTGAATAAATATGCACAGCTTGCATTTATGCATAAGTTTATTTTATATTTACATTGTAAACAGAAAGGAAATAAAATTAAAGTCATTATTTCGATAATATCTTTATGCATAAATCAATAGGTTTCAGAATAAAACCTGAAAAAAGTATAAAAAAAATAGTTATATCTACTTGCTAATTTTAGGTAAACAAGTTTTGTTTCAAATAAATGTTCACAGCTTTTAGTTCTTTGTAGGAAGGTTTATTATTCATTTACATTGTAAGCAAAATATGAATAAAATTAAAGTAACTATTTTGATAATATCTTTAGGTATAAATCATCAGGTTGCAGACTAAGACCTAAAACAGGAACTTTAAAAAATAGAAATGTTCTCTTGGCATTTCTAAGTAAAAAAGTTTCGTGTAAAATATCAATACACAGATGAAAGTTCTGTGTAAGACGTTTTGTTTCATGTTTACATTGTAAACAAAATTTAAATCTAATTTGTTATAAACTAATAATAATAAATATAAACATGATACAAATATAAATATAATTAATTAATATAAATATAAATTATATTATATATGCACTATATACTATTATTTAGATAATATCTTTAGATATAAATAATCAGGTTGCAGACTAAAACCTCAAAAATAAATAGTTATCCTTTGCAATCCTAAGTAAACACGTTTTCATGTATGTGTTACCGGCAAAGTATGAAATCCGGTATTATATAGAATGCCTAGGCATTGTATATAATGACTAAAACTTGCCGGCAAAGTATGAAATGATTTATATTTCACACATTGATTAGGTATTCTATAGAATGCCAAATGCTATTTAGGTAACGTATGAAATAAACGTCCTGATGAGGTTATTATGTAAATGATGTGCATGTTACTGTGAATGGCCGAAATCGGTGGTTGTTGACTTTCACCGGTGAATGTTGACAATCACCTCGTCACTTTGGTGAATGTCCGAAATATTTATTACATCCAATTTGATATTAATTTATTCATTTATGTAATTACATTTATTCGATATTTTAATACTTACTTTAGATTAGGAGAAACAACAGTGTTAGGAGTATCGGGCAAATGTATTCTGGGTAATGGCACTTAACTAGACATAGTACGACTAGACTTTTGATAAATGTCCGAAATACACAGTCCAGTCACATTAATGTGACCACCACCTACTTTCGACGTCAACGTGAAATAATCAATCACAGAGTGCATGTGGCAGCACATTACAGTGTAGTGTATGTATTGGATGTCCTAGGGCATCGAAAAGCATTTCAGTCGTTGGCGCAATGCAGAAACGTAGCGATTTATCCGACGTCCAAAAGAGCATGATTATTGGCTTTCGGACCAAGGCTGGAAGCATTTCGGAAACGACTGATTTTGTGAACTGTTCGCGTGCCGCCGTGGTAAAAGTATACCGTGCATGGCAAAATGGCACTATACAAAACAAGCGGCGTGGCACATGTGGTGCACCACGGGCCAAAGATGGCACAGGCGAACGAAAGCTACGGAGATGCGTTCAGACGAATAGACGTGCAACTGTTGATTAACTTGCCGCCCAAATGAACCAAGGGGCTACCAAGAGTGTATCCTCAACAACTGTTCAGCAAACGTTGCTGCGCATGGGCCTCCGCAACAGACGCCTGGTTAATGCACCCATGCTGACTGCTGTTCATCGGTGACGAAGGCTGGAAATTGCACGCCAGTACCGCAACTGGACGTCCACAGAGTGATAACAGGTGGCTTTTTCCGATTAATCACATTTTAGCTCAATGGGACAGATGGACGTTGGCGTATACGACGTAAAACGTCTGAAAGCAAACACCCTGTAACAATTGCCGGAAGGCTGCAGGCTGGAAGAGGGAGCGTTATGGTTTGGGGAATGTTTTCCTGGCATTCATTGGGTGCACTCATCATTGTGGAAGGCACTATGGATCAGTGCAAGTACGTATCTATCCTTGCGGACCACGTCCACCCCTACATGCAAATGATTTTTTCTCAAAATGATGGCATCTACCAACAGGACAATGCGAGGTGTCATACAGCTCGCAGCGCATGTGCGTGGTTCGAAGAACACCAGGATGAATTTACCGTACTCTCCTGGCCAGCAAACTCACCGGATTTAAACCCAATCAAGAATCTGTGGAACCACCTCGATCGGGTTGTTCGCTCCATGGATCCTCAACCGCGTAATCTAGCGCAGCTGGCCACGGCACTGGAGTCGGCATGGCTCAACATCCCAGTGAACACCTTCAGAAACCTAATTGACTCTCTTCCTGCACGTCTCGTAGCGGTTTGGTCTGCCAAAGGTGGTTATTCTGGATTTTGACAGGTGGTCACATTAATGTGACTGGACTGTGTATATACTAGGTCGAGTTAAGTGCCACTGCCCTTTATATTCTAGGCTGATGGTTTTTAAGATTCAGAGCCACTGCCCGGTATACCCTACACTGATGATTTTTTAAGGTCAAGTGCCATTGCCCGGTATACATTTGCCCGGCATATCCTACACTGATGTTTTTTAAGGTTCAATTCCCCTGCCCAGAATACATTTGCTCGGTGTACCCTACACTGATATTTTTTTAAGATCAAGTGCCATTGTCCGGTATATATTTGCCCGATACTCCAAATACTAATGTTTCTTCTAATATATCGTCAGTAAGTATTAAAATATCGAATAAATGTAATTATATCCACGAATAAATTAATATCAAATAGGTTGTAATAAATATTTCGGGCATTCACCAAAGCGGCTATGTGATTGTCAACATTCACCGGTGAAATTCAACAACCACCGATTTCGGTCATTCACAGTAACATGCACAACTTTTACATAATAACTTCATCAGGACGTTTCTTTCATACTTAGCCTAAATAGCATTTGGCATTCTACAGAATGCCTGTAATACTTCTCATATTCTCATATTTCATACTTTGTATGTAATACTTCTCATACTTCATACTTTGTCAAAAAACTTGCTGCATTATATAGAATGCCTGAGCATTCTACACACTGCCGGCGCTTCATACTTTGCCGGTAACATATGCACAAAAATAGAAGCAATATGCCAATAAACTAGGAAACAATTAAATTGATAATATTTGAAATGTCATTAGGTATAAATCATCAAACTTTTAACGTTTTTTATCATTACAAAGTATATTTCGGGGTGTTAAAATATTAAAGAGGAAAAATTATCTTTCCAAATGCGTGTATAGCTGGGAATTTCAGAACATGTTTAATCAAAATATGATGAACACTCAACATGGTGTTAAGTAAAGCCTATCATCGTGAAAATAAATTCTTCTTAAAATCATGAGAAAAAAACTGATGAATGCAAATAACTAATATGTTCAGTCAAATTTTCGCCAAATTATAGCAGAACCAAGATTGAACGGATTTTTTGGAGAGTCTGAAAATTGTGATTCAGAAATTAAATTTTGATATATAAAAAAATTAGCAAGTGCATTGCTAATATATTATTATTAAGAATTTAGTATTTTTTTTTCGCGTCTCCAACTTAAGTAGCAACGAAAAAATGGCGTTAAAAAGATAATTTAAATTTTAATGATCTTTTATTTTTTTTCAAACTGCTTCACAATAATATAAAATTGCATATAGTTTGAAACTACCTTAGATAAAACATTTTTTTTCCTTTTCCCAAGTGAAATGCAGTTTAAAAATCAAACCACATTTTAATCTTGTTGCTTTTATTTTCAGGACTATAATTACATAAATTGCGATTCAGATATTTTTTTATGCTATTTTTCTACTTTTTTCTCTAAACATTGAAGATTTCATATTGGAGGCAAACATTATTTTCTATTAAGACATATTTTATTTATAGAATTGTATATCAAGGATTTCCGCCTCATTTCTGTTCAAATGCTTCAAAACGCAAAGACAGAATATCAAAAATAATCCTGGAAAAATCAGTCGAAACTTGCCATATTTCTTTAAAATATAGCATTTTCCACAGCCAAAAGTAAACGTTGCAGAACATTAAATAGAAAACCATACATCGTCGGCTATAATAAAACAGACATCATGGGTCTAGTTTAAGAACATTTAATGTTTTGAAATCCTCAAACATTGAAAAAATGACATTTTTAATAGGCCATGTAAGGATGTACAGCTTTAGAAATGATAAAAAACTGATTTTTTTTGGAAGCAAAGTAATATTTTTTTAAATAAATGTTTTGAAATATTCTCTTTTATGTAATTTTTATTCTCTTTCAACAAAACATGCTATAGCAGTGAGGGTATCACAAAATTTATACATAAATAAAAAAAATAAAAATCTATCAGCTATTACTCAAAATCATTTAATTTTGTATTTCTTCATTTTTATTTATTCATTTTATATTTATTCATTTTATAACCGGAAATACAAAATTTATACATAAATAAAAAAATAAAAATCTATAAGCGATTACTCAAAATCATTTAATTTTGTATTTCTTCATTTTTATTTATTCATTTTATAACCAGAAATACAACAAGAGAAATAATTTGACAGCGGTGTTCAGTTTTTAAAAAATTATCCCACAATTAGAAAACCTCATTTAAAATTGCATCAAATATTAGTTATTTTTTATCCACAATGCTTTTTATGTTTACCGATTTATTTATATCAATCTAATCAACAGCTCATATTACTATATGTAGATGAACTTTAGAAACAACTATAAAAGAAATTACAGAAAGATTATCTAATGGTCATTTTGGTTTGTTAACATCTGAAAATTTCTGGAAGGATTTAAGGCCTGAAACCGGAAGAAATCAAGTTGAGAAAATTAGCTTATAGCTTGCACAAATTTTAAGGTTTAAAATAGAAATTAACTTTTAAAAAAACTAAAAGTGTTAACGGGATTAATTGGTAAAACAAAAAAGGTTGAAAGAGAAAAAATGTGACGGACAACCATAGCCGTTAGATAAAATTTCATTCATTTTGACAATTCATAATTACATTCATTTATTTCCATTCATTTTAACTCCTTCAAATTTTTAGTTAAAATATTTTAAAATTTAAAAAATTTAAATTAAAATACAATATGATTCAAATATATATTTATCATTTGTTTTTTATAAATATTTAGCGGATACCAAAATACGAAATATTTATTTGGTAAAAGGTAGGCATAGTTTTTTTTTCTATTTTTAATTTTACAAAATATATAATGGAATACAAAAAGCATAAATGTGTGAAGTAATGTTTACCCTTTGTTCTTTAAAAAAAAACTCTCAGTAACAATTGGTTAAAAAAGTGGCCACCACACTTTCATGACGCTAACACAAAAAAAGATTTTTTTTCTCTTTTAATTTGCATAATTGTAGACGATCTATCTTATTATATGAAACGCTAATGCGTGCGTGCGTGCGTGCGTGCGTGCGTGCGTGCGTGCGTGCGTGCGTGCGTATGTATGTATGTATGTATGTATGTATGTATGTATGTATGTATGTATGTATGTATGTATG
>NC_092210.1:47765378-47799230 GCF_043381705.1 Parasteatoda tepidariorum | reverse complement strand
ATTGAAGCGACGTGACATCACACATCATATTCTGCATTAATTGTTTTTATAATTATTTAATAACTTTAAGTTTGTTTTAACTACAACTTTAATTCCTACTTTTTAGAATTGCTTTTTAATGATGTTCTATTATTATATCTTTTCTGATTCGCATCTTAAATATTTGATGCCGCATTTAAACTAAACGAATTATGTATAAATTGTAAATAAATGTAAATATTAATTATTCAATGTTTCTGTTCTTCAAACCATTCATTACGCTTCAACATAATAGAATGCGAAAGATACACAGAATATGCTTATTTGGCGTTATTTAATTTCAAAAGAACAGCGAATCGGAACACGAATTCAATTTCTGAAACATCCAATAAAACAACAATCCGCCAACAGCTGCCAATATAAATAATTTTTCGTCTTCGCCTTCAAGTGTTACAGTAAAGTTGCCTACAATAAAAATAAATACGTTTTACGGCGAAATTGAAGAATTCCATAGTTTTTGGGAGCGTTTTGAAAACTGTATCGACAAAAACGAAACTTTATCGCTGATTGACAAGCATGTTTTTTTGCGGGGATATTTAGATGGAGAAGCAAAACGAATAGTTGATGGAATTAATATAACTGCAGAAACATATGCAACAACAAAGAATATTTTGAAATCGAAATATGGCGATAAAGATAAAATAATACAGGCTCATCTCGATTATTTAGAAAACCTAAAACCTGTCAAAAATCACTCTCCAGCAGCAATAAATGAGTTATATATTGATTGTAATCGAAGAATACAGGCTTTAGATGCTTTAGGAGAAAAAACTCAATCATACGGAAGAATTTTGGCTCCTAAAATACTTCGTGCTTTTCCTCATGAAATCTGTCGTAACTAGATTGTACATGCCAAACGTGAAAATTTTGGTGAAAGCGATATTTCAAAATTAATGAAATTCTTATCAGAAGAGGTCGAGGGGTCAATTACTGCAAGTAATATTAAAGGTTCACTTGCTCCAGACTATCCTATTAAATCCTCCTTAGAAAAGTTTAACGTGAATTCTAAATCAGTTATCAAAAGTAAAATAATGTCACCCTTTTGTCCTTTCTGTGAAACTGTCGGACATTGGCCTCAACAGTGCAATGTTGTAACGGACATAGACGCACGCATACAGAAATTGAAGACTAGTAATAGATGTTTTTTGTGCACTAACCGAGGACATACCAAAAAAAATTGCCCCCGAAGAGAAAAATTTTGCTGTGCCAACTGCAAGAGAAAACACCATACATCAATATGCAAACCCCTAACCAATGAGCAGCCTGTGACTACATCTACAAACAAAATTGATGTATCGCCTTCCAGTTTCGTTCATTTGCAAACTGCACGAGTTTTTATAACTGGGCCCACTGGCATTACAAAACTGACACGTTGTCTTTTGGATGGTGGAAGTCAATCTAGTTTCGTTTCTTCTAATCGTGTGGATACTTTAAAACTTCCAGTAATTTCAACCAGACATTTGGACATTCAAGCCTTTGAATCCCCAGCTAATGTTGGCTACATGCAAAGACAAGTCAAATTTCAGTTATCAAGTATCTGGGACAAATCTAAAGTTAATGTTACTGCATTTGAAAGCTCCAACGAATATGCATCACACCTACCTTCATCAACGGATGTTTCCATCTTTGCTAAAAACAAGCGATTGAAACTTGCTGATCCAGATGATTCATTGTCGAACTTACCAATTGAGATTTTAATCGGTGCAGATTACTACTGGATTATTATGAATTCTGAAGCTCCAGTCAGGTTGTCGGATTCTCTGGCCTTGGTCCCATCAAGTTGTTATTGGGTACTTAGTGGAACTCGATCACACGCAACAGTTTCCTTTATTTCAACGGTTCATAATGTTGATGTGGATACTTCAACTCAGGAATTAGACAATATGGTACGAAATTTCTGGAACTTAGAGAGCATTGGTATACAACCAACACAACAAAAAATAAGTCCTCACAACTCTGAACTCTTAACGAACTTTCATCAATCTTTTGAAATCATCGATGGTAGAAGAGTTGTAAAATTGCCTTGGAAACCAGAAGTTCAACTTTCGTCGAACAATTATGAAGTCGCAATTCAACGATTTAAATCTTTAACAAGGAAAATGCATGCAAATTCAGAATTCAAAGAAAAATATATTGAGCACATGCAAGATTACATTGATAAAAAACACGTTGAAGTTGTCTCAGAAACACATAATGAGGAAGGTTTATATTACTTGCCCCATCACGCTGTAAAGAAAATCACAAATGGAGAAACTAAGTGGCGTATAGTTTTTGATGCATCTTCACATTCTCCAGGTCACCCATCTTTGAACGACGCTCTTGAAGTAGGACCAAATCTTCTTCCCGATATCTTAGCCACATTGTTGAGATTTCGACTTTCTAAAATAGCAATCACTAGTGATGGGCGNGAAACACATAATGAAGAACGTTTATATTACTTGCCCCATCACGCAGTAAAGAAAATCACTCATGGAGAAACTAAGTGGCGTATAGTTTTTGATGCATCTTCACATTCTCCAGGTCACCCATCTTTGAACGACGCTCTTGAAGTAGGACCAAATCTTCTTCCTGATATCTTAGCCACATTGTTGAGATTTCGACTTTCTAAAATAGCAATCACTAGTGATAGGCGACAAGCATTTCTGCAGCTGATTCTAGCAGAAGAAGACAGAGATGCAACACGATTTATTTGGTACAATACTACATATACTCCTGATGGGAAACTCTGCACTGAAGATAAAATTGTAACCTATCGATTCACACGTCTTCCATTTGGACTCGTCTGTAGTCCATTTTTATTAGCAGCTTCTCTTCGTGAATTGGCTTCAAAACACAAACAAGCATATCCTACAGCAACTGGACACGTTGAGAATAACACCTATATGGATGATTTTGTTACGGGAACATCTACGGATACTGAAGCTCTGATTCTTTACCAAGAACTGCAGAAACTTACATCACTTATTAGCCTACCATTAGACAAATGGACTACAAATTCTAAGACTTTGAAAGATATGTGGAAACAAGAAAACGTCTCGTTTAAGGATATTACGCAGGTCTTGGGTGTTAAATGGGACACTAACAGTGATGTCTTTCAAACTGATGTGCAGACAAAAATTGTTCAAGCATGTAAAGAACCAGTAACAAAACGCTTACTACTGAAGTTGATGTCAAAGTTTTACGATCCTCTAGGCTTGTTTGCTCCAGTTACAGTAGTTGTGAAGATATTGTTTCAAGATACATGGCTCAGTGGTATTCTGTGGGATGAACTATTACCTCCATCTGTAGCACAGCAGTGGCACAAGTGGATAAATGAATTACACTATCTGAATGAAATATGCATCCCAAGATGGATTGGCTTTTCCGAAAATTCCGACGTTACCATACATGTGTTTTGCGATTCTTCGGAATGTGCATATGGTGTTGCTTGTACGCTCGTCACGCAGATGATATTTCTACAAAGATCCATCTCATTTGCAGTCTAAATAAACTAGCCCCAATCAAAAGGTTCACCCTTCCGAGACTTGAATTGTTAGCTGCACTACTAGGAGCTCGCCTACTCCGATACTTTTGCAGGGAAACGAACATGAATTCCCGTAGCTTTAAGTTGGATAAAGGGAAATCCCAACCTTTGGAAAGCATTTGTCTGCAACAGAACAACACAAATCCCTCAAAACACTACTTCAGCACAATGGCGCCACTGTCCCGGTACAGATAACCCTGCGGATCATCTTACTCGTGGTACCTTTCCATCACAGTTATCGATTTTAGAATCTTGGTGGCACGGTCCGAAATGGCTAAAACATGATCCAGAAACTTGGCCTATCAAAGTTGTGTCTACACGTACACAGCCTTTAGTTGAAGCTGAATCACGAAAAACCAAATTTCAATCCTCCTACGTTGCAACTACAGAACTCATCATAGATATATCTCGTTATAGTTCTTACACAAAACTTCTTCGTGTGACTGCCTGGATTCTACGTTTTGTATACAGCTGTAAGACACAGCAACGCATAACTCATGAACTGAATTGTAATGAAATAGAGAAAGCTAAAAACTATTGGATACAGACTGTACAGAATCAATGTTTCTCAGCTGAAATAAATGCCTTAAAAGCGGAACGTCCCCTGCCGAAAAAATCCAAAATTTCCTGTTTCAATCCCTTTCTCGAAGATAATTATTTACGCCTTGGGGGAAGGCTGCAATTTTCAAACATTTCTTCTGACACTCGACACCCTTTATTGCTCGATGGTAAACACTATTTTGTCCACCTTTTGATCCAGCATACACACATACGACTCCACCACTTAGGTGTGCGTATAATCCTGTCCGAGTTACGTTCAACCTTCTGGATTTTAAGAGGACGTCAAGCTATAAAGCAAGTTATTCACAAATGCCTACCTTGCAAGCTGTACAAAGCGAAATACGGAAAACAAATCGGAGCTCCTTTACCTCCTGAAAGAGTTGTACCTTCTGCTCCATTTACTATCACAAGAATTGATTTTGCTGGACCCGTGAATATTCGATGTTTGAAATCAAGAGACGCAGCCTACATAACACTATTTACTTGTGCAACAACACGTGCATTACACATCGAACTTGTGTCGGATCTTATCACAGACAAATTTCTTTTGGCACTACAACGTTTTGTTGGCCGCAGAGGACTCCCACACACAATCTATACCGACAATGCTACCACTTTTCATGCAGCAAATAAGGACTTGATTCTGCTATGGCAAGTTCTGTCATCAGCTAAAACTCAGCAATATTATGCCCAAAATGGCATAACTTGCAAATTTATCGCCCCACGAGCGGATTGGTGGGGAGGCTGGTGGGAACGCCTAATAGGAGTTGTCAAGCGATGTCTACGAAAGGTACTCGGACGAGCACTTCTTGACGAGGAAGGTCTGTCCACGGCCCTCATTGGAATAGAAGCCGCTCTGAACAGCCGACCTTTGGTATACAAAGATGGAAAAGATGACAGTTCCACAGCCTTAACACCAAGTCATTTCTTGACAGGACGAAAACTAACTGCCATTCCATCCAGCCCAAATAACAACACAAAGCTAAGAAAAATCTACAAGCAGCAGCAGAACTTACTCGACTGCTTCTGGAAAAAATGGTCTAAGGAATATTTGCTTCAATTGCGGTCATTTCATCAAGTTCGTAATCAGGACAATATCATTGACATCCGAATTGGCGATATTGTACTTCTACAAGAAGACGTCCGACCACGTCACATGTGGAAGAAAGCTAGAGTGGTGAACTTGTATGAAGGACGAGATGGAAAAATAAGATCCTGTGAGCTGAGAGCTAATGGTCACAATATAACCCGTCCGGTAGCTCTGGTCATCCCCCTCGAGGTCGACCAGGGTGGGGAGGATGTTGAGGTTTGAGTTTCCTGAGCTGGCAACATCTTCTTGTTTTTATATTCTTTTTATGTAAATAAAAGTTAAGTTTTCAGTTTATTCTACGTGACTTTCAGTCTGATTTGCTCTCAACAAAGTCCAACAGCATGTAATTCGTTAAACCTATTAGAAATGTGCTATAGTATAAAATGTTGAGATGAAATTTCCAAAACTGATATCTCCTTAAAAAGGTTAAAATTTTGGCTATAATTAAGTCTATTAAAAATGAAATTCGGGAATTGCAATGGAAAAACCTGCATAAACAAATAAATTCTAGTAAAGCAAATAAATTCGTGATATAAATCAAAAATCGTCAAATAAATTCGTAATATATAATGAATAAATTCGTGAGAAAAAAAAGCTCTTTCGACAAAATACTAAAATAGAGATCTATCGACAAAGACTACTCACTTCTGCCTAGCTTATGCTCTCTCTGGTTATTTCAGTTTCCGTTTTTAAAAGCACTATATGTTGAGCCATCTCAACTAGATTTGGCATGTGTCATTTTTAGCGGCAATCACTGGTCGATTTTCTAGCGTTGCCATTCGGGGAGTTGTAATGAGGCTTTTTTTGTGGCCGTGTAAGAGAAATATATATATAGATTGTATCAGTAGAACTAATAATTGAATAATTGCGTTTCTTCATGAAGTACAAGATAAATAAAAAATAGCTGAAAATAGCTTGATTTTGACAATACTTTTTTTTTAAAACGCAGCACATCTTCTTCGGAAAATAAATTTTCGGAAGAAAATGTGCTACGTTTTAAAAAAAAGTATTGCCAAAATCAATTTTTAAATTGAAGTTAATTTAATGATCTATTTGAATTCAAATTAAAATTCACGTTCAAGCTCATTTCAATTCTAGATTCATTTTCATTTCTCACATATAGCTTTTACTCTTAAATTGGAATTCAGGAATTATTATTTTCTCATTGTTATCTAATGTTTAAGGGAAAGAAAGAAGGAGTTCCAAAAATATTTTTCTGAATGTTTTTTTTCTTTATAAATGTATGTCTGACAATAAATTCTAATTTTAATTGAACATTTAACAAAAGCAACGAGTTTTAAATAATGTAGCTTTTTCACGCTGTAGAAATCTATCCTCTAGGAGACCACATTAAGTTGAGCCATTTCTTTTCTATATTTATTCCTTTGTCTTTTGAAACATTTACTTTACGTACATATCTTTTTAATTTTACTTTTTTAAGTTTTTTGACCCCTTACATGGAAAAACAAACTTCTGGATAGAAAACTTCTGCTAATAAAGAATAAAAACAATTTTTACTTAACTGATTTTTTTCATAGGTAATTACAGAAATTTTATATATTCATAGTTATTTATTTAATTACAACCGTCGTTAAACAGCCGACTCAATTTTATGGGTTTACGGCTACTAATGTTCAACTCCGTAGCCTTGTAATTTTGAACCCGATCCAGAAGACAAAGGAACTAGTGGATCGAGTATTGGGGAAATTTGCCTCAGTGGAAGACTTTTTAATAGAACTAACCTTCATAAAAACCTCCCACGGTTAACCTCACAGCAAGGGGACTCTAACCCATGATCTGTCTACCACTGAGGATATCTCACATCAGCACTGTGGTCGGTTCAAAGCGGATGCGGAATTCGTATCGACTGGTATTCGAACCCGGTTCGCCTCATTGCAAGGCAAACGCTCTGTTGCCTGAGCCATCGCGGCTCTTATATATTCGTAGACAATAGAATTCATATTCATACGGAATTCATATTCATTCAGAAGACAATAGAATTCATACTCATAGACTAAAAATCGCGGCCGCCTTTGGCCACCTGATTGGTCATCTTTCAAAATAATCTTGAACAACATATAAACTTAAGTGGTATCCAAGTCGAATGCATCCAACTGTTTTTCAATATTCTAATCCTTCAACACGTCCTTTAATACTAACATCTTTATTAGTTTTGAACAATATATTAACCAAATTTTTTCACCGTCTAACTGTTTCCCGCCGGAAGTATCTAGATTTTAATTTTAACTATTTTCAAGAGATGTCTGCGATATTTTGACAGTTCTCTATGCATTAAATTTCTGAGATAATTTAATGTCTTCTAGGCAGCTATTAAATCACACATGTAAATATGAGTTCGTGATATTGCAGCATAGCAGGGAGCAAAAATATTAATATTATTATGTTATTTCCCTCTCAGTCTCGAGATAAGATAAGAAAAAAATAATAAACTTGAACCAAATGCTCTATAGCGTGATGTACTACTTCTTCACGCACCCCTAGAGCCATAACTCGAGGATGAGCATTCTTTAATGCATGTATTTCTATTTGCTCGAAAAAGGCAAGTTCTGACCCCTATAATTTGAATGGCAGCATAGCACTGTTTATGTTTAAAACTTTTTAACCATTTTAGAAAGGGTCAAAATCAAATCTAAATAAATACTTCGTAACCAAGTTTTTAATTCCTTAAAATAACAAAATTATTCCAAATAAATACTTTGCGTAAAACTAACAATTTAACACAACTTAAACTATTATTTGCGACTACACAACAAAATGTATCTAATACTTAACGTATAACTAATTTTTTAAAACTGCATAAATTATTACTTAATATAATTTAACAAGAGGAATAATAACTACAGTGTTGCCAATAGATAGAAAAATACCCGAGTTTACGGTATCACATAAGAGAAACATATACAAAGAATACAAAGGTTTCATGGCATAACCCATAAACAAAGGTTTTATGGGTTATGATGGGAACTTACGATCAACATATTTTCTCCGTTTCTATAACAAGTAGTGTTTGCACTATACAACTGCCTGTGTGTACTCCCATGTGTACCTTTGTGTATGTACACCATGTATATTTGGAGCTTCAAGTACCTTTCAACGAAGAATGGCATCGAATAATATCCTAATTTCCTATAATAAAATTCTTTTGTTCAGCTGAGCTCTACTTCTATTGTTCTATGAAGCATTGGAACGAGTTAAGGTGTTTAGCATTTCTGCTAATGATAATAGTAAAAAACGACTACATTATTGTGGTGAACAATTTCCTAACACTTTTGTATTTCATCCATTTGTTTGAAAAACTTAGTATGCCAGCTGAAGAACATGTCGACCTAAACACTACTCGACTACATTATTAGGTTAAAAAATTTTATAACACTTCTGGATTTAATCCATCTTGTTGAAAAACGTGGCATGCCAGTTGAAGAACATGTTAATCTAAATACAACGTGACTACATTGTTGTGGTGAACAATTTAGTAACACTTCTGTAATTCCTCCATCTTGCTGAAAAGCTTGGCATGTCAGCTGAATAACATGTTGACCTAAACACAACACGACTGTATTATTGTGGTGAACAATTTCGTACAACTTCTGTATCTCATCTATTTTGCTGAAAAGCTTGATTTATCAGCTGAAGAATATGTTGACCTAAACACAATCCGATTACATTATTCTGGTGAACAATTTCGTACAACTTGAGTATTTCATTCAGCTTCTTGAAAAACTAGACAGTTCAGCTGAAGAACATGCTGCCCTAAACACAATACGACTACATTATTATTGGCGAACAATTTCGTATCACTGCTGTATTGCATCAATATTGCTGAAAAGCTTGGCATGTCAGCTGAAGAACATGTTGACTTAAACACAAAAGGCAATGCGACAAATACATAATTACACTGAGGGCCAGTAACATTGATAATACACATAAAACGCTTGAAATTTTGTCTGGAATAATTATTCAGAAAAGATAGATAAATGAATTTAGACGCTTAAGTGTAATGTGAGGGCGTGTCATTCTTAACTGGTGCTGTAATATTTGTAATATCAAAATTCTAAAAAATACGGTTGTTCTTTTAATCCGCAGAGAAATCTTTAATTTAGATTCAATTATTTTATTATTATTACTTATTTTTCGAGTCGTGATTATAGAATCCTTCAATAAAAATTTCAATTACTTTTCAAACACTCAAATCTCTAACATGAATACAAATTTCAGGCACTTCCTGACCTAAAGTTTGTAAAACTCTGCAACCAAATATATACCTAACTAGAGTGCTTAGATATCTACTTGATCACTATGCTTGATGACAATATAAGGTTCAATAATTTTCTGTTCACTACAGGCAGGAATTATTGTCACTTTATAGCCAGTAAGAAATAAGCTTCAATAAACTATAGACCCCTTTCCGACTCAATTTGGAGCTCAAATTTCTCCTGAAAATCCATGTTTGATGTCAATCCAAGTTAGAGTGATTTACTGACTAGTACAAGAACAATATCACCAATAGCAGTTTTGACAACTTTCCAACACAAACACACACATATAGACAAAACTATGAAGAAGGTAATAAAATGGAATTAAAAAAACACTTTTTTCATGCAAACGAAGAGAGAGAAATTTTTTTATTCACGTTAGAAACGAAAAATGTTGTATGAATCACTTTCTTAATTAACTGCCTTCGGTCCCGCAGTGGACTGATTGTTAAAACACGGTTCCCAGCAGATCACCGAAGTCAAGTATCACTGGCTACGGTTAGTGTGCGGGTGGGTGACCACTTGGATCAGTCTGCGTAGGGACCGAGGGTGTGCGGTATTGGTCCTCGTTAAACTGTTCTACCATAAAGTGCTCGACTTCGCGCAGGTCGTTGAGCTACCGAAGCGGGGGTGCCATCCCCTCTGCAGAGGATCAAAATTGTGATGGCATGTCTTCGGATCATCCTCCGGGATGTTTCCCAGACCGTCGCCAATAGCCCGTTGTGCAGCTCTAGTGCGACGTAAATTAACAATAACTACCTTCGACAGCATAAATTTCCTCACGTCTTTTGAAAGTGATACGTCCAGTGTTTTTTGGACTGTCTGGTATAAATATAATTATGCTCCACTAGAAAGAGTAACTTTCCAGGGAAAGATCTTCTAATAGAAAGATTTAATTTTATTATATCAGTATCTCTATTATTAAAATGCAAGTTAACTGCGAATAGTTCCACTGGGTCAGTAGCCATGTTTCTATTAAGTGTTAAATTGGTTTTAAATATTACACTGTATTTTGTAGAAGTAAGGATGCAAATAAATCTTTAAAAAGCGAAAATATAAAAAAAATAAAACATATTTATAGAATGCAAAGTCTCATAAAATTCAAAAAAAACAAAGATCAATTTCAAAAGGCATCGAAATATATTTCCCTCATAAATGAGTTTTTTTAGTGATAAACACATGGAATTTAAAAAAAAAGAAAGGGTATTTTATTTCGCTTGAATCTCAAGAATGTTAGATGAGAAAATGATCGATCGAAATTTGATTCATCTTTTTAAATGTAAATTTATATATTTTTACTTCTAAATAAACGTTTCTTTGATACTTTCCAAAGTCCATATAAAATGAGGAGAAAAGCCTATAATTAAAAAAGTATGTTTCTAAATAATTATTTGTAAATTCTTATTAAATTAAATTTTCAAATAACTAAAAAAGAATAATTGTAAACGTAAGGAAAAGCACGAAAACCTCCCACGGTGAACCCAATGGCAAGGGAACTCTAACCCATGATAAATCTACCATTGAGGATATTTAACATCAGCACTATGCAAACTGGTAAACAACGTTAAAGAGCGCAAAAATATTATTAAAAGCAGACAGCTGTTTCGGATGCTCAAAGGGCAACCTTCATCAGTGCAACGGAAAGAAATGAGAGAAAATAGGGTAGAAGGATGACGAGTGAAAGGATGACGACGAATGGGAATCAAGGAACAAAAAGATGAGGGGGGGGGGGAGTTNGGGGGTGGGTAGTTAGGTTTAATCATAGATTTCCAAACAGGAGAAGGATAAGGAACCCTGGATAGGTCATTGACCTATTCAGTGTTGTGACGTCACCTTTCTCTATATATTTACCCTATTTTCTCTCATTTCTTTCTGTTGCACTGATGAAGGTTGCCCATTGAGCATCCGAGACAGCTGTCTGCTTTTAATAATATTTTTGTGCTCTTTAACGTTGTTTACCTTAGTTTGTATTTTAGCACAAAGGTCACTTGTGTATTTATCAGCACTATGTGATCCGGGGACGGAATTCGTATCGACCAGCCATCGCTGGTATTCGAACCCGGTTCGCCTCATGGGAAATCGAACGCTCTATTTTCTGAGCCACTACGTCTCATCCTTATATGTATAAGAGTGTTTCGCAATAACCACTCGTAATGTACATTTTTAGATTCCTTGTAAATTATAAAGACAACATTTCATATACGTTAGGGTTCAGAAATTAATATTTAAGCAAGAAAACAGTAAATATTTGTCAAATTAATGTCTTTAACGATAGGAGATAACCGAAAATAGGTGACAGGCGGGTGTCAGACCCTTCATCAAATTTCTCCTGATTATGAAGCTGATTTTGATGATCTTTTCCTCCATTTTCCTGACCATTTGTGGATCTGAAAGCTCAAATAATTATTTTATCTTTCAGGTGTATGAATCAAACCCGAGTATAGCTCCTAGTGAAAACAAGTATCAAAATAAATAGTGACTATCAAAATTAAATTAATGAACAAGGTGTTCAGTAATTACATGAAGTCATATATGTTTTATTCAAGAAATTTTCAAAAAATAAAATATACAAACCATAGCTCTTGACCTAATACTTGAGTGAGATGAGAGTTGATCATGAAAGCTGAAATTAACAAGATTAATATGAGATCATCAAAACTGATAATTACAGAGAATAAACTGATAATTAGTTGCGTCAAGCAGGAAAATGGTTATACTTGAAATAAATACTTGTTATAAGCTTATAACTAAATTTAGAGAATAAATGAATTTATGACTAAAATATAAAGTAAATGTAATATAACATTTAAGAATTGCAACATTTTAAAAATTCAATTTAATTTAAGAAAATGATAATCAACGTATTTTCTCAGAATAAAAATGGTTTTTTCAGATTTATGATCCTAATAATTTAAGCACTAGTAGGTTCTAGTGAAGCACCACTTGAAAATTAGATTGCTTATTTCGTTAGATGATTTTAAGAGACAAATACAAAATTTGAATGAAATCAATTTATTAGTTAAAAGTTAAAAAAAATAGTGCGTGGAGTCCCTCCGCGCGGAAGCAGTTAAACTTCGCAACCTGCGACGTTAATTGTAGAAGAATCAGCAGTCGTAGAAGGATCACTAGTTCTATTCAACGACTCTTTCTCCTGTACCACTCGCTTCCGTGCTCTGTAATAACGGTAATATTGTGCATTTTTCCCTCGTGGACCAGTGGAAGTGCTTGTGGTTGCCTCATCATCTCGCCATGGAAAATGTATTTGTATTAATAATGTATGTGAATGCGTCATAATGTAATTTCAGAAGAGAAAACCTAACAATCAATTGATTATTCACAAGAGACGTACCTTGACATAACCTTAAATCCGTCGCATTGTCCGTGGGATTGTTTTCACTCATTTTTTACAATTGTTATCCACTAAATTTGAAAATAAAAAATACTACCCTATTAAATTATATGTGTATCAAAACAAACTAAAAAAATATTTATAGAAAAGCAACACTTTTATGACTTTTATTATTTTTATGCTAGTGAGAACCAAAACAATATGGAAATGAATGAGGGAAAACTAAATCCTACCACGTGATTTCACTGCCAATAAAAATGTAGCGTTAAACGTTTAACTCAACCTTGTTGGAAGTCGCATAAGAAGTATAACTTCAAAATTGTCAGTGTAGAAAAACCGGGCGTAGCCGGACAATATATCTGTAAAGACTGTCAAGAATATCAGAGAAGTGTATACCAGAAAAAGACTAGTGCATTTCTTCCAGGTTAATTCCAAGCTACTAATAATATTTATGCTTAAGTGATCAAAAAACTTAACTGGCTACAAAAATATGCAGATAAAATTGAAAGACGATTTGGTTCAAACTCAAACAAGCTCTTATTCTCAAGACTTGACAGACGCGATTGAGAAGAGAGAAAAGTTGCGAACGAAAAATCTGAAATATATGTGTAAAACAAAACTAGAAAAACTGCATTTTTTCTAGTTTTTTTTTTTTTTTTTTTTTTTTTTTTTTNAAAAGTATGTTTTTTTTTTTTTTTTTTTTTTTTTCAAATCTTGCGAGTGGATGCCTGTTTTTTGCGTTTGAAACGTGTCGACTTATATTTCCTCAGCATATTTTTGAAGCTAATGAAGTTTTTTTAATCAAGTAAAGTCTTTCTTATCTTTTACTTACTGCTTCTGTATTAAATACATAAATGGATATTCTTAAATTTTAAATGCTGATGAATTTGCATAAGCATTTTGGAGCAATTGTAATTTTGCAATATAGATATTTGTAATTCTTTCCGTAATTTATTTTGCAGACTCCATAAATTTATTGAAATCTACATACTTTATTTCCGTAACTGTACGAAATCTTCAAAGTTTTCTATCTGATAATGTACAAAGCCTTGCATAATATTTTTTATGATTATTTTCAGAATAATTTTGCTTTTTATTTGCTTTAATTTTAAATGTGATTCCTGCTAACTGATTTCAAACAGATTAGATTCTCATGCGTTTTCACTGGAATTGTTTTTACAAATCAAACAAAATAAACTAAGCACAAAACAACGAAGTTGACAATGAAATGACCACACGAGTTTTCTTTTCTTTTAAATTTTGATTTTTCTTTTAATCGAAATATTTCCAACATGTATCATAAATGTTTCAGCAAACGCGTGTGCTTATTCAGAAAGCTATGCGTTTTTTAACAATTTGTGTTTTTTCCTGATTTACAGCATATTTCATCTTCAAATCGGTAACCTGAATCAACAAATGGGAAACCACTGCCACAGTCCTTCAGCATGAGACCTATTTGTCTATTACATACGTCCCTGTTGATAGCTTCACACATCAGATCTCCAACTTTTTTTTGACCTCCCTGTATTACAGAGCATAATTTGCCCCAATCTGACAGCAGACTTAACTGTAAGAAAAGGTAAACAATATATGTATATATATATATATATATATATATATATATATAAAACTAAAAAAAAATCAGAGTCGGGCAAAAAAATATGTTAAACCCGGTTCAAGGAGCTTAATTCAGAGAGAATCTGCAACTTTGAAAACAATATTTTTTTTTATTTGATTCAATAGCAGAATTTACTCCTTCTTGTCAAGCATGGGGCGATAAAGGATATAAAACTTGATCTAATATTGACAAAAAGACTGTTATTTGAAATAACGATAGATATAAATCTGTTGTAAAATTAATAATGTCATTTATATGTTAACCCGTGGTATTTGCAATCTAAATATGTTGGACAAACTAGTAACTCTCTTAACATTAGAAATAATTTACATAATTCAGCTATACACAGTAACTAAATTATCAATAACTTAAAATTGAATCATAACTTAAAATTGAACGATTACTGAAGAATTTTTTTTTGAAATTTTGCATTGTAAGCAACATTGAAATTTTGTAAGAAATTTTGTACAGATTTCTATGTTGTGTGTACTTTAAAGTAAGAGTTAAAAAATAATAAACAATTTTAAGCTTGTAATTTAAATGATGTTTTCATTAAAAAATTTTAATTTTTCATACAAGGTTAAGAATTAAAATTAATAATATACAATAGAAATACTTAATTATCTTATTAATTTATAAATTTAGAAAAAAATCATGTGGGTCAAATACTTACCTAATTAAACCTGGCACTATTTTCTCTAACTACTTAAATAAAATTATAAACAATATTATTAAAGAAGGTTCTTCTTTGATTACCACTACTAATCAACCTTTTTAAGAATTTATGAATCAAAATAAAACTAAATCCATTACGATTTTATATTTCCAAGATCTCTTTAATAGCACTCCCCTTTCGAAACTAAAAGATTTTATTTTGTAGATGTTTTTTTGTTACTATGATTATGAAAATATCCTTAAACACGATTTTAATTATTGATAGATTCTAATTACTATTTACATATCTGTATTATTAAATCTGTGTATGTTGCATGTTTGAATATTTTTAGATAAAGGAACTCTGTTATGAAATATTTTACAGCAAAGCACAATTTTTTTCATATAATATTTCCCGCTTGATTAGTTTTCTCTTCAAAACAAACATATTATATATTCAAAGAAAGAATACGCAATGAATTATTTTAAGTAAATTATGTACAGAAATAACTATTCAATTTCTGTTACCTTATTAATGCAGGCACGCTGGCACTTTAAGGTAAGATCAAAATCACAGTTGGTATTCTCTATATCAAATACAAATGACATGGTTTTGGTATCTCTTGTAAAACCATCTTCTCCCATAAGAAAGGTGGTGCACGTACAATTTTCAGCTATGGTCGACCTAAATTAGAAAATGGAGTATTTTATTATATAAACTGTCCCTTAGTATTTACGTTCTAAAAGAACTAATTTATGAATTCCTTTAAAAAGAAATAATCCTCTCTCAAGTAAACTACCTTTTTGAAATAATTTAAAATGTACCTTTATGAAAAAACGTAAATAAGTAATGTGTAAGTTCTGTAATTTTTTTAAAAATATTTCACGATAATGATAATTTGTTTCGATGCTTCCAGATTTTTCAGCAAACGCCATACTAACATCCCTAAAAAATTTATATCAATAATGCTAATTTGGTAAACAAGTAACAGGTATAATTCCTCTGAGAGCTTTAGTAAAAAAAATATTTTTTTCATTTAAACCATTCTTTTAATGACATATTGAGATGAAAGTATATATCATTAATGGAAATTTTTAATTTATGAAAATTAATTCATTATTTGAAAACGAATATCAAACTAATATCAGTTTTGGAAGGTGCAATAACGAATTCTAGAAAAAATTATAAACATATATATATGTAGGTATTAAAATGTGTAACAGCTTATGATAACGATACATGCTTATTTTCCCAAATAAATGCAAGTTACGTGAAAGTGTCATTGTATCATAAGTATCATAAGTATCATTGTATCATTGAAAGTATCATAAGTATCATTGAAATTAATTGAAATATATTAATATATTTTAATTAAAATTATATAATACCTACCTTCTCAATGAAAAAAGCTTAATTTTTTAAAATTATCATCCAGTCAACGATGGCCTAATTAGATGTCCGATTTTTCGGATATCAGCAACAAATGTAAACTGTTTAGTGCATCTGGTGTACGTTTTACCGAAACGACGACGATACCAACAAATACTTTCTTTAGATCTCAATCATATCCTACAATTGGAATTTCGGTGAATAAAACAAGACTGACTTCTAGAATCGGTGCGTTATCTTTGCAGCTCTCTAACTTTCTTAGAAAATTCCTTAATTTTCTCCAATATTGTTGATAGTTGTCTCTGATATATACCACTTCTGTGTTGCTTTTGGCAGAGAATTTGCCAATACACTAACACCAGCCGCAATTTCTAAGATTTTATCACCCATTTTAGCCAGTTTATCGAGAGAATCAGTGCTGACAGCTAAAATAGTTTGAACTTGATACAGCAATTATTGCAAACAAGGTTGTTTAAAAGCATTATTATTTATTTTACCCGTCGCCAAATTATGCATTCCACGTAACAATTGACTTGGGCGCTTATCACCAAGATCTAATTCGAAAAAGTTTGATCTCACCAGAACACTTTTATGGTCACTTAAATGAGCAACAAATGCTTCCTTTAATGCTGCGTATTTATTTTCTTGAGACAAAACTATCTATCACTCACAATATTCAAAGTTTTCTGATCAAAAGCTGCAACGACAGCGTTTTTTTTTTTTTTTTGGTATACTCGTCGAATACATTACAATTCTTAAATCTTAGCATTTTTTTACGTTTAGCCACAAATTAGTACCATGTTCTGAATTCATTTTGATTTTCAGTACAAAACTTATTTTCTTATTTGTAATAACGGTGGTTTTAAATTATTTAGTTTTATAGTAACAAGTTTTAAAAACAAGCACATTCTTTCAGGTAACCTGAGGAATACTAATTTGTTCGCCTAGTCCTCCTGTGCTGCAATATTTTACCGGTTCCCTGTGCCTCTNTCTTAATGTAATTATTTTAGCTACATAGAGCTGTTATTTATATCGTATTAAAATACATTTGCTTATCATTGTTACTAACACAAATGAGATTGAATTTCATAAAATAATATGAGGTAAATTACCCAAAGCAAAGAAGTAGAATGCTTGCACAGATGAAGTAGGAATTCATTTTTATTTCAGTAATTGAAATCCAGTAAATGAAAATAAATAATTCGAACTTATATATGCAATGTACAAAGCAAATATTTCACACACAGGTGATAATTTCTTAAAATTGTTATTCAAATTCTTGATAAGACATTCTGCGCATCTGGAAAATTCCAAAGAATACAATGCCATTTAAAGATAAATTCCAATTCTTAGTATTCATATTCTTCAGCTTATCATTATCAATTTGATAAGTTTCTAGGTATTATCTCCTATAATTTAAAAAAAATGGTATAATCGCTTCTTTTGTATTTCCAAAATACCTTGCACTCTTTATTGCTACACTTTGTGAAATTTCTATTTGTGAAATATGTATCGAGATATAATAGAACTTTGAACAATAACATCGTACAACTTTTTGCCGAAATTTTAATAATTTGTTTAAATGAACCGTTTTTTGCTTCAAGTTGAACCGTAATATCGCGTAATCAAGTTTGAGAAGTACGATAATATGGCTCAATTTAGCTTTGTACTTTACAACCAATTAGAACCATTTTACAGCTTAACGTACTTCAAAATTTCTAATTGTTAACGTGACAGCTAAAATGTCATAAATATATGAATTTTAATAAGAAAAAAAATGATGTTCGTTTTTTTACTCTTGTTGAATCGAATTTAAGTATTTTTGTTCGTGCACTTAAGTGTTTCGTATTCCATTCCCAAGGAAAAGAAAAATAAGACTGACACTAACCAAGATGCCAGACGTAGAAACACACGGAAAAACGTCTGGAAAAATTTCAGTAATGTATCGTTATGATATTTCTGGTTGAATAAAAAACATAATCCCACTTAATAAAACCAAAATATTCTGTATTTTACCTATTAGTTTGTTTCTGTTCATATGGTAAAGGTGTACCGGAAATTTTGATTTCCAAAATTATATCTCTTATTACCACATATTTAATAAAAATACATAAGTAAAAAGTAAATTTAACTGAATAAATGGTTTTTATACCATGCAAAGATGGTTTCAAGAGAAAATTATACATTTCAACACATTTAACAAATTTATAACTTATTATAAAAGCACGTTTTAGTATTAATTTTACCAAAATCATCACCATGGCGCTTTTGTGTAAAATATCGAGCATTTTTTAAGTGTTTCCATAGAGTCAGAAACAAGGTAAATTCTACCATATTCTAGTAGTTTTGTCCAAACTTTTTTCAGTTTAATATCCGAGCTGACTTTTGTACTTTACCAGAGAGTTAAAAATGTAAGCCTATTGTGCTCTGTAGCTAATTCACATAACTCTCGAAAAACGTTTAATGTAAATTAAAAAAGACATCGCTTTTTTTTAATCGCTGATGAACTATAAAGTAGTGGTGAATTATAAACTTAAACGTAGATTTTACCTTAAAAATAAAGAACAAAAAATTAAAACCAAATGTCGTGCAGCCGTTTTGATTTAAGAAACTAAAATGATTTGAGCAACTAACTTGATTTAAGTAAGTAACGTAGCAGGCTCAGAAAAAAGTGGAAATATTGACGAGATATATCATACTGCAAGTTAGTACACTCTGTGTTCAGTACTTGACTCGAGACTTATATCAATTGTGATTCTTGCTTGGAGTACCGAAGAGACCTTTTGTGTTTCAAACTTGATTATCTTTGTTATTAAGTATTTAAGTACTTTATTTTCATAATCAAGGCAAAAATAGCCTTTCCCTTAGAGTACTTGTATTGAAACTCATTTTTAACCTTGTCCAATATCGTACGCCAATAATTTTATTGTAGTTCATAATCCCAAATCGGTGGTTCAATGGTTTTGGTTCGTTAAAATGTTGTTTTCGCATTCATAACAATTACAATATTTAATGAAAAACAATAACAAGATTCAACAACTCTAAATAAGTTTTGATATGATAGCTTAAATTTTAAGTTTGAAACAACACAGTTTTCATCCGTCTATAGTTCTTAAAATATCAAATTTTAAGATTCAGTAAATTAAAAGTTCCAGCTTTTTTTTAAGGCACTTACAGCACCATCTGTAGGTTCTATTATCAATCAACAAAGTGAAAGATCTTCAACTTTTGATGCAATTCCGTTTTGTTTTATGATTTCAGAGATTATTAAATTCTCTTCCCATTTAGATACTCTATATATTTTTACTCGATATCTTTTTAAATCCATATTTGATTTTTGGTAAGCTCTAAAAGCCAATTTATTTCTTTATTCAGTTAATTCATTTATAAATAAATGAAATTAAATTGAAAATTAATTATTTCAAAATTTAAATTCACTGAATACCTTTTAATACCTTCACCTATAATACATATTATACATTTCTGATCTCGTCAGATAACAACTACATTACTATAAAATATTATATTTGACCCTGTCTTAATTTTTTGGAACAAATAATCTCGCAAACCTATTTTCTTTTCTTAGTAAAATCAATGAAGTTTGCCAAAACAAAAGAAATTATTTATTTTAAATATTTTACCTAAAACACCTCTCAATTTGTAACCTCCTATTTATTTCCAACAACAATTAAAAGAAAATTATAATCGTCGTGTAAAAGTTCTCCGAATTGCGTAAATATTCTTTCTACTCTCTAAGTGATAGCGTGCTCTTTGAAAATATTGAATGAGAAACACTATTTTTAGATGAAATCAGACAGGAATGCAAAGCACGAAAACATATATCCCTAAGTTCTCTAAGAATAATGAAATGGTAAATGAGAAAAATAATGATAAATTTTTTCCGTTTTATACAAACAATACAAAAGAGTGAAAAATTCAAAAATATTGCTATAATTTCCTTAAAGGTATATATTTTTGTTAATATGTTATTTATATATTAAAATACTATTATAATGGTATATATTTTGTACATATTTATAACATTTAATATTATTATATATTTATAATATTTATGTTATTATTTTAGACGATTAAAGAAATATAATCGATTAATCGGATATGATTTAGACTTAAACATGACTACTTTGACTCACTTGAGAAAAAGACGTAATACATATTTATTGAGAAAGAATTAGATGAAATATTTGTTTTATTGTTAAATAATACAAATCTTGTTATGCCTCTTTTAATGTGATACCTCCTTAACACAATATTATATTTCGTTTCAGTAAATTTGCGAGAAATTATGCTTGAAGTTACGTTTACCTAGTCTTGATGTTAAAGAAATGTAAAAGAAAACAAAAAATAGAAATATTTGTGGGTTTGAATTAAATGTCTGAAATTATTCCTAGATATTCAGAAAAATAAGTTCAACATTAAACTATAATGTACATAATTGTAAAGGTAATACTAATTATAAGACATGGTCTAGTAGTTACTAAAACACTGTTAAATTATCAGAATTATATTTGACCTCGAATATGAAGAAAAAAAAAAGAAGTTTCAAAAAATAAACTTTTTTTCTATCCTATATCAAAAAAATTACCAACAAATGAATTTTATTATTAAAGTCATTTCAATGATAAATAACTGTTTCTCTTACACATTCGTACTAAACTTTTTCGACTCTTAAAAAATGAAATAAATCTCATTATTTTGAGCCAAATCTCCGAATAAGACTTCACCAGAAAACATTCAATATTCAAAGGAAAAACCTCTCCGCATAAATCTCTTTGCAGCAGAAATTTATACCGCGGGCACAGCGCTTTCATCCTAAACACGATGCCCACTTTCAAACTCCCAATTTCTTTCCTCCACAACAGTTCTTCTAATCTATTCTTGCCTATTTCAAATTTATGTATTCAAATCTATTCTAAGGTGTTACATAAACTTAATAATGACTGCCCACAAGACGTTTCATGCACAAACATTTTAAGAAGTGGATCGTGTTGAAACTTTTAAGTTAAGAATGGCTGTATTTACAGAGAGAAGGGTTCGTGTGTGATAACTTCCAACTGAGATTTGTGAGGATTCTTCATTGCCAGGTTTCATGTTATACAAATGAAGGGAATAAGTCAAATACATAAGTTCTCTTATGCTCGGTATTTTGATTGATCAGAGAATATTAAACAAAGGGAATTTGCTTAAAATTTTAAAGCGCTTACAACTTTTAACTATGGCATTGCGTTTCGTATGTGACACTCAAATGTAAACAAATAATGTTTTGTGGTTTCATATCTTTGAATATGTATCGCGATTACATGATTTCAATTCGAATTTGAAAGGACATAGAAATTAAATCAGCTTTTCTTATTAAATTCCTAGCCAGCGCTGTTTATGCGGAATAAAGTCAAAGTTTCCTTTCTCTGTCATGGACTTTACAAGCAAGTCACGATATTTTGTTATCTGTTTTCTGTGAGTTACTTAATATGCTTTGCCTACTTATTCCAAGATGTTCTTTCAGATTTATCTGAAATTTATAAAAATTTGAAACTAAAAAATTTAATTTTTTCAAGCTTTCTAAGGGCCAAAGTACTTACATCTATAATAATGAAATTAAAAGTTTGTGTGTCTCTCTCATACCATCAGAACCGATTGTGATAAAACCACTTCAAATTTCACTTTTCATTCATCTGTAAAATCTATTAAAACTCCAACTTCCAGTGAAGCAAAATAAATGTAAATAATAAATATTGTTTAATAGGATTGTCCAGAAAGTTCTTTTTCTGAAGCATATTATTGCTATATATATGGAAAATAATTAGAGCTTTCAATGGAGAAACTTTCAGCCTTCAATGATTCGGAATTGCGTTATTAGCTTGTTCAAAAAGTTGCTTCTGGTAAGGATTTTATTGCTAAGGATAGTAATTGTATAAAACAACATAAAGTTTTAATTATCATTCATCTTCAAAATCTATTAAACCTGCAGCTTTCAATGATTGGGAACAAATGTAAATACTAAATATTGCGTTATTAGATTGTTTAAAAAGTTGTTTTGGGGATAGATTTTATTGCTAAGAATTGCAATTGTATAAAACTACATAAAATTTTACTTCACATTCATCTGTAAAATCTATTAAAAGTGCAGCTTATCGTGCATCAGAATAAATGTAAATAATAAATATTGTTTTATTGAGTTGTTCAAAAAGTTATTTTGGGGATGAATGTTATTGCTATGTATACAGAGATACCAACTTGATCCAGACAGCGTATAATTAGTAGCGAGTAATAGTCTTTTAATGTATGTGATTTGTGGTTTAGTAAATAAGATTCATAGTGTTTTTACTCTCCACTAATAATTCTAAAACTAATGCGATACGCCATTTTGTTACAGTTAAACTATGCTGATTCTTGTAAAATGGGGGCAAAATTCACCAATATCATTTTTTTAAGCATTTTCCCGAATCCAGTGCAGTTGGCATCTCTGTGAATAATAATAGTATATAGTAATACCATATAAATTATAACCACTTATAATTTTACTTCTCTTTTTTCTGAAAAATCTATCTATTAAAAGGGCAGCTTCTAGTGAATAGGAATATATGTAGATATCAGGGCTAAAGGGAATAGAAGGGTTGGTTCACTCCTTTGAAGTATCTCTGGCACCGCTGATCCTCCGACGTCACTCTAGTGACGTCACTTTGGCGCAAAGCTCGCACTTTTACTTCAAGAACGGAGCATTTGGCCGTACTAGCTCTAACTAATATTGGATCATTTCTCTTTGCGAGATATTCTAAGACATTTGTTATTTTCTATAATGACTTTCCTCAGTTTTTGCAGTGAATTTACAAGAATTTAAAACTATTATCGAAATGCCAGTTTGCGCGATTGCAACTTGCAAAAATTCTGATATAAAAACAAAAGGAAAAAGTATAATTTTTCGCGTGTTCCCTAAAGTAAATGAACAACTATGTAAAGAATGGATTCCGAAATGACACAGTTAATATAAAACCGCAATACGTTTATTCTGTCGTAAAGAACTTTTATAAAAATTCATTATCTAAATAGAAACCGCCTCGCTACTTCATAAAGAAAGGCAGGTGAAAAGAATTAAAAAATAGATAAAGTCAAAGAAAATTAAAATGTAAGTAAAAAGTATAAATAAAATATATAGTATATAGTTGAAATTCTCCTAATTTCATAACATATTTTTTAATGTAGTTATTCTAAATATTTATGATTTTTTTTAAAAATTATATTCTCTTCAATTTAAATATCTATAAATTATATCATCGTAAATTTAAATGTCTATAAACAATTGTAAAATTTCTAATGTCATTATGAACCTAAATTATTATTTTGTTTCAGTAATTAGCGTTTAAGGTTGATGTTTCCTAATGATTAAGTATGAACAAATTGCTATTAACGACATATTTTAAAATCAGGGATTCTAAATTTAACTTAACTTATCTTTATAAAAGAATATGTAGATAAAAAAAGTGTCGATATATGCCTTCATTTTTCTTAATAGTTAAAGTTAAAACTGAACTTTTTAAAATAAAGTATTTATCGTGTCATTTTCACCAACTAGCAAAACATTTTTATAAGTTTAAAATGGTATTTTTTTAATATAATAACCAAGAAAGTTTTTTTTGAACTATGTTTATGAACGGAAATAATGTGTTAATTACGTAAAGTTTGAAGGCTAATAACCAGAAAAAGTCTAACTTATTTTTACAAAGAGAAAGATGCAAAGTTATCATATCTTTGCTTGCGATCTCCGAGATCTGTGGACACAGTGACGTCATGAGGAGGGAAATCGTAGCTTCAGCTCTAAGAGCGGAGTGAACTAGCCCTGTGTAGATATTGCTTTATTTGGTTGTTGTGATGGATGTTTATGCTACTCATAGTAATCTTAAAAAACTACTTAAAATTTTACTACCCATACATCTGGAAAAGCTATTAAAAGAGTAGCATCTAAGGAATCAGAATAAGTGTAAAAAGTAAATATAGATTTATTTGTTGTTGAGAAAGTGATTTCGTTTTTTTTTTCATCAAAAGACTTCATTATATTTAACGCAGTTAACTTCACACTTATATCGCATAACCATTATCAATTTTGAAAACTGATTATAATGCTTAAACGTGATAAGGTTCGATTGATTTTACACAGTAGTTTTTTGTTGGCTTCCTTTCAAATATGGAAAGTAAAATGCTGTATTTTTGTTACATTTCATTTTTTATAATCGAGAAGGTGAAAATGCGGCTGGAGCAAGAAAAAAATCCGGTGTGTACGAAAAAGATATTTGAAAGCCACAGCCGAAATCGGTATGCAAAATTAGGATCTTGCACAAATTTTCAATTGAGATACACTAGACCAGTTTAGACGGTTGAAGACAGAATAAAGGCATTAATTGCTGTAAATTGACAATTAATGACTAATTAAGTCGGTGAGAGATTAAATTTATCAAATTTGACGGTACATGATAGTTTGAAACCTGTAGGTTTATTCTCTAAACTCGCCATTTTGGGTTCCTTTTGTTCCTACGTTTCCGTATGTTGTGCCACCGCCATGTTGCGCCGAACTAGAATTAGGTTGTCTAGAATATTTGTTCGGGTCTATACAAAAGTTTTTAGATCATAATATCTTTGCTGCAAATTAGGTGGGCAAAAGTCAAGTTTTTTGCTAATAAAGAATAAAAATTTCCTGATCTTGGATTCATGCTACCGGTTGATATATGGCAAAAGGTATTGGTCCTGAATTTACAAGACATAATTCAATGAAATATTAATTCAGTGAAAGAAAATTCTATTTCATTTCCATAAGTAAAAAACGAAATTACTTACTAAACAAACCAATCCATTTTCCCATTATTTTGCATATGTGTTAAGCATATTCAAATTCGAAAAATTCGTCGAATTTCGCAATTCAAATTCACCAAATTATGCAATTAAAAGCATTACTTTGTAAAACTATTTGAAAACTATGTAAATAGGCCGACTTAGTCTCGGTTATGCTTAAAAGTTAGTTTTATTGCAAATATAGTCCATAATAACAAAAAGAAGAGTTAATGTGGCTGTGTTTAATCCTAAACCATTTTCACTAATGTCCTGGAACTCCGACTACAGGTTTTAGGATCAATTTTAGCACTCGATTCTTAAAAACCGATTAAAAATGTATATTGGTCTGTTTAAATGGAAACATAAAAAGTAATTCTTCTCTTAGGTTTAGCATTAGGCCTTGTTGAAAATTAAACTTCATGCATTTTTTTTCTTAAGTGATAAGGTAAGTAAAAAGGTAATACAAATGATGCTTGTTAGTTTACTGCTCTGCGTAATCAAAGTTAGTTCATTGCGCAGCTTTACAGCTTTATTTAAAGCTTTGTGCCTTATTTAGACATAAAGAGTAGGGACTGTATGGCTGCACTTCTAGTCTTGATTTCATAAATTTAAAACACTGTTTTTTTTTCAGTCGGAGATAGCTTGGAAATTTACACCTAGTATATAATAGGAAAAAAATAGTGCGTGGAGTCCCTCCGCGTGGAAGAAGTTAAACTTCGCAACCTGCGATGTTAATTGCAGAAGAATCAGCAGTCGTAGAAGGATCACTAGTTCTATTCAACGACTCTTTTTCCTGCTCCACTCGCTTCCGTACTCTGTAATAACGGTAATATTGTGCATTTTTCCCTCGTGGACCAGTGGAAGTGCTTGTGGTTGCCTCATCGTCTCGCCATAAAAAATGTATTTGTATTAATAATGTATGTGAATGCGTCATAATGTAATTTCAGAAGAGAAAACCTAACAATCAATTGCTATTCACAAGAGACGTACCTTGACATAACCTTAAATCCGTCGCATTGTCCGTGGGATTGTTTTCACTCATTTTTTACAATTGTTATCCACTAAATTTGAAAATAAAAAATACTACCCTATTAAATTATATGTGTATCAAACCAAACTAAAAAAATATTTATAGAAAAACAACACTTTTATGACTTATTATTTTTATGCTAGAGATAACCAAAACAATATGGAAATGAATGAGGGAAAACTGAATCCTACCACGTGATTTCCCGGCCAATAAAAATGAAGCGTTAAACGTTTAACGCAACCTTGTTGGAAGTCGCATAAGAAGTATAACTTCAAAAATTAAAAAATCCTACTTCGTTAATACTTTTTTTTTAAATAAGAAACAAATAACATAATATATCTATGAAATACCTAATCGAAAATCATTAAAATTTTAAAGCTTCGAAATGCTGGAAGAACTTGTTTATAGATTTTATCCTACTGATATTTAGAAAATTTAAATATTTCTATCATCTCGTACATATCTTACCATACGAGTTAGTCTAAATAACGAAGATATTTCTAGATTTTCATGATTAATGTTTTTCTTTAGAAGATGAAATTTATTTAAGCTTTTTCTGAATAATATTTTTTTATCAAAAAAATAAATAAATTTCAGACTATATTTGAAAGAACCATTTGGAACTTACAACAAAAGAAGTCCTAATAAGTAAGACAGCATGAATTTCACTCAAAGTTACATAAAATAAAAATTTAAAATGATCCCTTACCGAAGAAGGAAAAAAAATCATTAAATGTTATGGAATTTATCATTATAAATTACCAAAAATTTATTTACAGCCAAATTTTTGTTAAAATTATGTTTCCTTGCTAAAGAAATAATAAAATCTTTATGAGAAAAAGAAAAAAAAGCTTTACAGTTTAAAAGCTGCCGTCATTATCAGTTTTTAAAGTTCTTTTTATGAAACAGCACGTATCTAAGCCATTTTACGCCCATCATGGAGTGTTCTTAACTTAGTTAGACAAAACACATTATAAGGAGACTCAATTTAAACATGAGATTAAGTACGAGGCGTTGGCTTAACGGAAACGAGGATTAAAATATTGTATTTTTCCAACCTTGCATATTCAAAGAAATGAAACTGTGGCGTATTAGGAAGCAAAAGCGATTTATCTACTGTTTTCTTCCTGGAATAAATTATCACTCTTTTGCAAAGATAAACTATTGGCCGTCACGCACATTAAACATAGTTATTTAAGTCCTCCATTAACAATGTTATTCGTTTTTATACAATGTTAAAAAAAAGGGTAGAAGAATATCTGAAACAGATTTATCAGGTAATTCTAACCTCTATATTCGATACGTATAATAAGAATCTATGACAGAAAAAGAACATTAAGAACTTGACGGTATTTTGTTTGCAACATTAAAATATTGTCATTAATACAAATTAGAACACAAGTAAACATTATTTTTTGTTTTATTTATACAAACACTTAAACTTGCCTAATTCAGGTGTGAATCTTGACTAATTTTCTTCCTATAGCAACTAATTTTCTTTAAAATGATATTTTTAGTCTATTTTTCGTCAAAATGTAAAAGTCAAAAAGCGATCGTTAAAATGATAAAATTGTTCATCAAGAGAATTGCGCAGAAACCCATGCCCGAAATGACATCATAGGCGCATCTTTGTTATGACCTGTTCAGAAGAGCACAAAGAAGCAGTTCATAATAGGGAAGCACCCCTAGGGGCGTATAACAGAATTTCCGGACATAGGATCCTTTGCAATTTTAATCCTGATGATATGCTCTAATTCCCCGAGAAGTTTGTCACAATATTTATGCTACCCCTTATTATATGTAACGTTTTTAAACTTAATGATTTCGACAAAAAATAGACTAAAAGTGTCATTTAAAAAGAAAACAGCAACATGGAGAGAGAAGAAGATTTCAGATTTGAAATCAACGATACTATTAAAAAAATGTCAAGCAAGAGGAAAAAAAAAATTCCTAAATGTGTCCTTTACATATAAGTAAGAACTGTGTAAAAAAATTAAGGTGATTTTACAGGTGACTTAATAATGCCCGATGATTTGAAAAATGAAAGTATAGAAGAAAAATAGAAGAGTATAGAAAAATAGAAATTAACTGTTTGATACGTTCTACAAAGGGAAAAATATGATTCGTTCGTAAGAAATTCCACAACTTTTTGTTTGTAACTTTGTAATCAGATGGCTTTGCCGATTAGAAATTCTATAAAGTAATGTTCTCAATTAATCATCATTTGCAGCAATCATCAAATAGCATTCGTGTAATAATTTACTTTAAATTTTTAATTTTATCCTTATATTAAACTTGTTAAACAAATTATTATAACATGCCAGAAAATGATTTTTGAAATAAAAAGAAAATATTAAGGAAAAAAAAATTCTTCAAAATTCAAGGCATAATCATGCCATCTTAAATATAACAAAAATTTATTAACATTATAGGAAATTATAGTTACTACGCATTTTGAGTTGCAGCAATTATATGGAAGATATATAAGAAAATATTAGATACTCATATATAAGACATTATATTTTTCCTTTATATCTATTTCTTTCATACGCAAAATATGAAGAGCAAAATATGATTACGAGGGCCGATTGATCGCATGCCAATCCCTGGTACAGTTAATATTGTTCCCTTCATATTTTTTTTGGTTGCTCATTTTATAGGTTATTTCCGTCTAACTTTGCATAATTTTTTGAAGCCTAAAGCTTAGAATAAATCATTCAAAAAACAATTATATGTACAAAATTTTCAATCTATACATTTCAATATTAATTTGTAATTTATTATACTTCTTACGTAAATTATTGAATATTATTAAAATTTAACTAAAAGAAAATAAAATTTAACTTTCAACGAAGCATAATTTAACTTAAAATAAAACAAAATTTTACTTAAAATAATTACATAATGAAACAGTGTTTACCGGCGTTGTTTTATACTTATACCAATGAGTGAAAAGAAATTTTATCGATTTTATAACAACGTATGTATAAGCGTTTTGTTATAGATTATCTAGACAGCTAAAGCAACTTACGTAGCTTTAGAAGTAATCAATCAGAATAATCTTTATTTATCTTGGATACATCTAAAAACTAAACTAAAACACCAAATTTAATTTTGGATTTTTTATTTGAGACTATTGCATCATATATGCCAATACTTAAAAATAAACATTGTATAGCTTCAGGTTTAAAATTCGTAAATTCCTTTCTCTCTGGGCATTAGTGTTAATTTTCACGAACATTAACTATGCTAGAAAAATATCCTCTCTAGGAAATTGATGAAAAAACATTTTCCTTTTCATTAAACAAGTTTTGATAATTTAAATTTCATTTTTACTATAGAAAAATTCAAAAAATCCATTTATAACTCTGTAACAATACATAGTGCAAGTATTAAAAATTTCAAATAAATTTCAATTCGACTGTAAATAAATTTTTACCAACTTGAGTAAAAAATGTGTTTTTTTAAATATTTTTATTCAAGCATTTTAAATTTGATTTAAAACTCAATTTTCATATCAATTTTTTTTTTCGCAAAAAGATGCTACTTACTTGTTTTATTTTTAACTTTTTTTATTTATACAGTATATACATTTTCCAAAACTTTTAATATTCTTAATTTATTACGTAATCTTTAGTAATTAATGAATATAACAAACTATGCTGAAGACAAACTATTGCTATATTTATTTTTGACCATAGCCAAACTTAAGCATTATCTAAATTGTTTATGCTACCAACATTGCAGTTTTTTTTAATAAACTGTTAACAGATAATTGTTCTGTTGCTCTATGGTTGCAGGAACAATTCCTACAAATTTAATTCTTTTTCTGTTTATTCAACCTCTTAAAACAAGTTATTTCTTAATCTACATAGAGAAAAAAAATCTGGTAAAATTACCATATTGTACGGTAATCATATTTCTCGTAAATAATGAAACTAATTTTAATTAATAAAGCCAATTATATAATTCATTCGGTAATTTTTACGTCTTTATGGTAACGGTTTACCGGAAATTCAAATTTTCAAAACTATGACTCTTATTACCCCACATTTACTGAAAAATACTAAACTGAAATGTAAATTAAACCAAACGAATGGTTTTTATGCCATGCTGTACTGTATCAAGATAAAAATTACCAAATTTTACCATCTTCATCAAATTTATCACATATTATACCATATTTCATAGTTAATTTGATCAAATTCACTACTTAAATAAAAATTACAGTGGTATTCCCATATAGCCAGAAACATGGTAAATTTTAGTAGTTTTCTAATGATATTCTGATAGTTTTGGCCATTCCAATTAATTGAATTAGGTATGAAATTTTACTATTTCATACTTAATTAACATTTAACATTAATTTAGTGAGAATATTAAATTAAGCATGAACTAGTCTGATTTCATACTTAGTTTAATTAGAATTCCTAAAAAAAGTTCTACTTTACAAGCCTTCTGTGCCTTAAATCACTAAACGCTGAAATACCAGTATACAATGTTTGGTTAGCAGTAAATATCAAGTTTTAAATCATACTCATCATCATACACCCTCATAAACATCATACGTCATCTCACTAATCACACACCAGAAAAAAAGTGTGGTCAAAACTACCAGATTATGGTAAAATGTACCGTGTTTTAGCTCTAGAGAAACTCCAAAAAGCTCGGCACTTTTTATTCAAAACTCGGTAATTTCGGTAACCAGAATTATGTCTTTTTACCAGAAATATAATTACCACCTAGAACAGTAATTTTACCAGAATTCTTTTGATATTTTGTAACATTACCATTACCATATATTATCATTTGATATTGTTTTATTTGATTAAATTTCGTAGTGAAAATCAATCCAGCCGGAAGATATTAAGTAATTATAATTTTTATAAAATGATGAGATTCTCCCTTGCTTTTTTCGCTGATTAATTATGCCTTTTTTTCACCGTCATGCTAAAACGCAGAAAACGGTATTAATTTAGTCAATACAATTATTTAAAATTAAATGAAAATAACAGTTGATGAAAACTGTTAATTTGATTGTGTTGTTGTTGTAGATCACGATCAATTATTGAACAGTCATACCGAACCACTAGCATTTAAGGTATATCACTTTAACTTTACCGTCTTTTTACACTAATTTCTTTCTTTTTAAAAACACCACGATGTCAGCAAACAGTTCATTAGTAATGAGCGATAAACGAAGTTACGAAAAAAGAAGGATTTATATTAGGTTCTGAAAATTTTAAACACCTGAGAAGAATAGTAAAGTAGATATTCTTTCTAAAGCGCAACCCTTTATTAGATTGCCTAACGTGATTTCATTGAAGTCATGAAATAGCCGCGTGACTTTCAACTTTAAAGAAAAGTCGCCTATCAACCGAGCAAAACTTTTCATCAAAATGAAGGACACAAAGAGTGTTTCAATCAAGTTACGTTTCGTTAAAGGAAGCTGTTGTCCAAAGGTGAATTATTTTTAAAAGTTAATTAAAGTGCTTTGTATTCACAATCTGTAATAGAGTCAGTTCGTTTTCTGTAAAATTAATTAAGACATTTTTGTTTTAATCAAAACCAGCAGTTTTAATTAAAAATAAAGGAAATAATAATAACTCTACATAATATCAGCATGCATTTTATGATTTAATGAAAAAATTTCACTAACAGATGATGCAAAAGATTTGCAAAATCATAAATGCATTGCATTGTCAAAAATATATCGCTATATCTCTCTATTCTAAAAAAAGGTTTTTGCAGTTAATTTTGTCCCCTGAAAAACTTTTTAACTACGTGATGAAAATCTAAGATTAAGGAATCAATTCATTCAGAATCTTTCAGGGAAGACATTTAGGGCATTCAAATCTTTTACATAATTTTAAATTTTTATTTATTTTAGTTTTAAAGCACGATTTTGCAGTTAATAATGAAGAATAACCGCCGTTCACAACAGCCAATCACATGTCTGAAAACGGCAAGCTTAAAAAAGCGATTTACAAGTCTGAATTTTCTTTTTCAGAGATGCAACCAATCACAAAATAGTTAGAATTTCATTCTTCAGTTTTACAACATCTCAACTTATTTCGTATTGATATATTGATTAATCTGATTATTTGTTTTCTAAAACGTTAATTCGTAAGTTTAATCTGGTTTTAAATCTTAATTCGATTTGTTTATTTACAAGTAATGCCTAAAAAGAAAAGACCTAACATTACTAAAAAGTCGCAACTCAATGCGAAAGCTAATCGAAAGCGGGAAAAACGTAAACTTCATAGTATAGAAGAAAATAATGCTCTTTTGCTTATACAACCTAATGATGATTCAACTAACAAAAAAAAAGTTAAACTAACAAAGGTTGAGCTAAAAGAGAATGTGTGTAATTGCTACACAGTCGCAACAACATCGACTTTCATTTGCCCACATCAAACCAGACCTGTAAATACAGAAAATGTGGTTGGAATGCACACTGTACCAATTCGCTTTCGCAATGTTGACAATGATATGGACCAAAATCCTAATCCACCTATTTTAAAATCAAAACAACATGAGTTTGCTGGTGATTTATCGAAATTGTTACCTATCAAAGTGGCAAAACATAGTCTTGGCAAAATGTTTTCAAAATGCAGTTATTGTGGAGCTTTGAGATTTGCTTCTGCAAAAGGGCGCTCTGTTAATTCTTGCTGCCATAATGATAACATACATATACCTCCGCTGCATGAATATCCTTTATTTTTGAAAAACTTACTTCTTTCTGATGAGCAAGAAGCAAAATTATTTAGGCAAAATATCCGTGTATACAATTCATCATTTGCGTTTGCCACTTTTAGTGCTAAATTTCTTCAAGATGAAAGCAGAGGTCCACCGTTGATAAAAATTCAAGGACAAGTATATCACCATGCGACAACATCCCTAAATTCAGCAACCAATGCTCCAAGGAATGGACAAATATATATTTATGACAGTGTTGAGGAGGCTATTAAACTACGCATGAATTTAGACAATCTTCAGTTGACAAGGCATATTGAAAAATTATTAAGGGAAGTCAATCCATATGCACAGAAATATCGGATGCTCAGAGATTTAACTATTCATGATAGTGAATTTGTTTTACAATTTCAAAGATTTATATTCGATGATAAAAGAAGATACAATAAACCTACTTCTTCTGAATTAGCTGCCATTATTGTTTCCAAAGATGGTGTTGTTCCTGTATGCGATTTAACTGTATATCCTAAACAAGAAATAAGAGAAACGAGTATAATAAACCAAAGATCTCAACATGCTGATCCTATGGTCTTTCCTTTACTTTTTCCTAAAGGCGATTTAGGATGGACTTATCAAATGCCTTCGCAAAAAGGAAAACAAATAAGTCCAATTCAATATTATGGGCATAGGTTAGCCTTACGACCTAATGGTCCTTTTAACCCGTTATTGCATGCTGGAAAATTATCTCAGCAGTATGTGATAAATTGCTATTTGTTGGTTGAAAGTC
>NC_092210.1:47752328-47765116 GCF_043381705.1 Parasteatoda tepidariorum | reverse complement strand
AAGTTGTACATAAGTATATACACCAAGCAAGAATTGCGAAGCAATTCTCCAGGGGTTGGCGAGCGTCAGCGAGCAGGGGGCGGAGCCCTCTAGTTTTCCAAATTAATCTAATTTCTACATTGTTGTCAATATTTTTCTTACCCAAAGAATATTTAGCAACATTCACAATAGCGTATTCAATAATTATAAATTATTATAATATTAACAACTTAGACATATTTGATGAACCTATGTGTTTTATCGATCTGTGTTACTAAGAAACTGACACTGGTTGGCGAATTTGGCACCATGGTACAAAATAACAGATAAGTACCATTTCCTTAATAACGTTTGTGATATTTCCATTTTAAGAATAATAATATAAAGCTTAAGATTATAAAAATTCGTATTAAAAAATTAGATTACGTAATTATTATTTTAATAGTTGGTAATAATATAATAATATGTCTTAGCATTAAAATTTAATAAACTTAAAAGCCTTAGAAATTAAAATTCTGTCTGGACGAATTTTGTTGACCGTTGTGCCGTTTGAAAAGTATTTATTTTTACATGAGAACTGCAAACATCTCTACACTATTATTGCCGCCAATGATGCTTCATTAACTTCGATAATAGACAGAAATTGAAATTAAAAGAAAAGTTTTTTTTCCTATAAAGCTAAATTGATGGAGAAAAGATATGAGAGAACTCGTACTTATTTGTATGAGAGCTCTCATGGAATGAGGTATGAGAGAACTCAAACTTATTTGTATGAGAGAACTTTAAAAGATCAAATACTATTATTGACACCGATGGTCAATAATTTTTGGAATAGGTACTACTAGTATTATGTTAAATGGTGAATTTCAGAAGGTGCTAAATATACTGTTATTGGTTCCAAGACACCTACTTCAAGTACTGTGGAAATAATTTTTTATGGTCCATCGAATATAATAATACTGGAGAAAACTGTTGATTTCGGTAATATCTGACTATCAAAAGTTATCCTCGAGCAATATCATTATGCGAAATGATACTGAATATAGTTGATCATTATTTTGATGAGATAAATTTCCAAAAATATGTTTCGCTTTATCTAATAACGTTAAGACACCGGGAAGGGTAAAAAATAATAATACATTTAAGTAAAATTAGATTTATTTATGCTCAATTTTGTGTCTAAATAAGTGTTTCATATTTGTGATTAATACCGATTTATTGATTTTTTCAGCTTTAAAAAGAACGGGCATTTAGCTATTATTATAATGGAACTGATTGTATATAGTACCTTTTGAAATTCGAGCAACAATCTTGAAATCAGTGGTTCCTAAAAGTCCGATTTTTAATTCACATAGCTCATTAAATGTTGCTCCATATTAATTATATAAATTTAATTTGCTTAAGCGGACTAAAATCGAATTGTCTTGAAGAATTACAATAAATGACGATAAAAAATAAGTAACTTTAACTTATTTTGCATATTTTGTACTAATTTCATAAAAATATTTTTCCTACGCTTTCAATAAAAATAAACAATAAGGTTTATAAAGAACAATTGCAACAAGTAGAGAGAACTGTTTCTCTAAAATATTACGCTGACGCACCTTAATTACACTGATCGGCAAAATCACTTGACTTGAGTATCTGCGTAAGTAGTATCTGCGTAAGAAAAACAAAATATCATAATCAACCTCTCCATTTAACGCAAATGTGGGTGAAGTTCCTATAACCACGAAGGCGAATACAGTTCACCACGAAGGCAAATACAATTATCTCCCAAAACAAAATTACAAGGCTATCGAGTTAAAAATTAATAGTCGTATACTCAAATTTTGGGTCGGCTGTTCAACGACTGTTATAAAATAAAATATTTTAATAAAATATTAGAAGCAATATTTTTTTCTCCCTAAAATATTCAAAAAGCAGAGAAAAAAATTTCATTTACAGATTATTTATTACTTTACAAGTTATTTCACGGATCAGAAAATCATTCGTAAAAAGAGCGAGTTTTCGCGATATAATAAATGTTATAAAATAAAAAAAACAGCATATATAATGAATTGGTGATCGTTAAAAACTATTAAAAGCCATATAACATGGACTTTACTGGTGTCTTCAGGCATTCATTTTATCTATTTGCATACTTTTATTGTATTGTAGGCTGCAATTTTATTATTTGTTTAACGAATTCATTTATTCATTAATGATCAATATGCTAAATAAGAACCCTCAGAGGAGAAATAACAATATCTCTTCCAGACAACTTGTAACTGATTTTCTCCTTTTGTTTCATTTTTTAAAATATACGTCTCTTTAACGTATTTAAATTGAATAAACAATGAATAAATTATACGTTAAATATAATGATGTTTTGGTTTCAAAACAATTAAGTACTGCTTTTAAATAAATATTTATTGAACTCAAATGTTTGCTCTGTGAAAATCGAATAAAAGAAGCATATTAGTAAATATTTGGTGAAAAGTCAGTTTACTTTTTAAAATTTTAAAACTACTTATAATGAAACTTTGCGGTTTATGCAGATATTTTCAGAAATACTGGCTATTTTTTTTAATAATGAAAAAATAATTTTAATTCCTTTTATATACTTACTCGATTATAAAAATATTTTTAATATTTTTTATTCTATGTTGATCATCTCTGCTACACCATAATTATCTGGTAGTTAATTTTTATGTTATTTCATTCATTGATTCGTGCACTATTATGAATTACAATTATTAAATTCCATTCATACCTTTTTTGAGTTATTGTCATTTTTGTGAATTTTTCATATGTTATGATAACCTGCGTAGTCAATGCCTCACTAAGTTTTTTTAACACCACTTAATTGAATACTTAAGACAACCTAACAAGGAGAAAAATAACTATGTTGCCAGTGGATCAGGAAATACCCGAGTTTATGGTGCCACATAAAATAAATATTAGTAGATTATTAACAGTAGAAAAATCCAGTTTCTGCGAACTAAATTATAATATTGTGCCACCAAATTCTAACTATGTGTGAATAAAGAATTGTGCTAACAATGTTNATATAGTTCAAACATAAGTAAAAATCTGTATGTTTATTTTATCTTCGTGTTTTTCAATAGACTTATTTATTTCATTGTTTCACAGAAACAATTTATGGATCTGATCAAATCATTGACTTTGTTTAGAGAAATGAACCCACTGAGTTGTTATACATATAAATATGATACCGACAAAGTACTACACGCCGTCATTCTATAGTATGCCCTGGCATTGCATGTAATGCGAGACTTTTTTATGCGAATGAGAATCAGGACATACTTTCCCTAACCACTAAATATAATACCTTGGCATTCTGTAGAATGACAATTGCTTTTTAGGCAAAGTATAAAAAAAGGTCCTTATAAGGCTGTTATGTATGTTACCGGCAAAGTATGAAGCACAAGCATGTGACCATCCCGTGTAACTGACATATTCTGAGCCTAAGCGCACGCTAAATTTTGAGATATTATATACAATGTCGGATTTCAAACTTACGAATATATAAAGGAAACGAAGGAAATTAAAATAAAAATATGACCACCAAAGCCGACGTCTTCAGGGGGTACCAGCCCCGGTAGCCATGAAACAAAGAGAAAGAGAGAGAATTTCTCATGCGAGTCTTTCTATATTAACTGATAAGCTTAAAACACATGTTTCTCATCAAGTTTAAGAAGTAGAAGTCGGTCTCTCATAAAGAGCCATAAAAAGTCAAGATGAACAAGATAAGGCCAAATAAAAGATTATTTTCTGAAGTTAATGGGCAATAATTCGTCGATGAAATACACATTAAGAAAGTCCCAAAAACTTCCCAGAACGGCGCTATCCTTTTAGCGAATCAAAATCTCTAAATTTTATCAATTGAATGACGTTTCATGAAGATAACAAGATTCTTGCAACCACTCTCTCTCAGAACCTCCCTTTAAATTCTCGGGACAGCCAAAAATGCGTGTTTTTTTTCATATTTCCATGGCTAGATAAATCTAGGCCAAAAGCCAAACATCCCTGAAATTGGGAAACCATCAATGTAAATATCCCACGAACACTGTTTTCCATACTCCATATAACGTCATAAAATGCCTTTTAAAAAGTAGTAGCCTAAGTCCCTTCAATTATCTAGTCTTTAAAGGCATATATATATATGTGCGTGCGTGCGTGCGTGCGTGTGTGTGTGTGTGCGTGTGTGAGTTCAAAATGAAGATAAAACAAAGAAAAATTATAGACATATTTAAAAAAAAAAACGGAAAAAAAGATATAATCTTTTCATCAGCCCACACGATTATATCCGCAAAACAGAGTGCTTTTTGATATTGTATCAATATATATTTTGCTTTGGCTTTATTGATACAATATCAGAAAACACTCTGTTTTGCGGATATAATCGTGTGGGCTTAAGAAAAGATTATATCTTTTTTTCCGGTTTTTTCAATTAAATTTCATCATTTTTTTTTTCTTTAAACTTTTGTTTGCTATTTTTTTACTTATTATCCCCCCCTTTTTTTCATATGTCTATAATTTTTCTTTCTTTTATCTTCATTTTGAACTTATCTAATGAGTTCTGTTTACTTGCAGCTTAAGCGCAATAAATGAAACTTATTGTCTTTCTTCGTGTTTTCTTGTATATATATAATCTCATAGAAATATTTAATTTGAGCACTTAAACGTTAAAACAGTAAGATTTTCCAGATACGTTTTCATATATTTTTACAATAATAGTAACAATTTTTTTTAATTTAGACGAAATAAACTCTACCTCTTTGTTTGTTTCGTCACACGCAGTTTAAATAAAAATATTCATCATAGATTCAGTCAATAAAATCGCGAGGAGCATCATATATTGAATAACGAACAGATGATTTTTATGGACAGTAGGAATCAAATATTCAGGTAGCCAGTCTCAGGTGTTAGCAACTTATGAATAAATTAGAATAATTTGTATTTAAACGCGTGAGCTAATTAGAAATTCGAGTCATTCATTCAGCTAACGAAAATTTTATGACTTTTGAATATTAAAAAAATTAACTAAAAAAAAGAAAGATACTTTAAAAAGACATTCCATGACATTTTTGAATTTATCCAAAAAATGTTAGAAATTCTGATAAAAGATATAAATATAAATCAAGCACCCTATTAACTGAACTAATGGCATTCTTACGTGTTAAAATAATCCTTCCGTTTAGAAATAAATCATGCATTTTGGCAGTTCTTAATGGAAGTACATGATCCCAGTTGAAGATTCTCTCATATTTCACGGTATCATTCCCTCCGAAATACAGATTCTTAAAGAAGAAGGCATAATAAGATTAATAGTAGTTAGGAAAACTAAGCAGCGTGCTTATTATCAGAATGTATAATTAATTAGTTCAATATATTAAAATTTTATGTTCTGAGAGTAAAGTGGTTTAAAGAGGGTACTTTAATATTTTACATTAATTTCAAAACGATTCTTAATGTTTGCATTAAACTATTTAATGCTTTAACAACCCAATTTAAAATCGAACGAAACTACATGTTCCATTGCTCTTGATCCATTATTTTCGAAATATAGAAAGTTCACTTTCTTCCTATTTCGAGATACTTAGGGGTTATTGTTTGGAAAAATTTTAAAATATGGAGAAAAAAAAGTGAATCAATTTGGGTAATGTTATTGGTACTGTGATATGATCAAATTTTAAAATGCAATAATGATTATTAAAATTAAAGATTGTGTTTAGCTCCAATGAACTTATTTCAACAATTATAATATTTACACTCAACCATTATATCTTGAACCTAACAATTACAGCATTTTATAAGAAATAAAAGTGGAAAGTTAAGTTCATATTTTTATAGATATTTACTTTATTAAAATGTATTTTTCTTAGCGTAAAAATAAAACAAATATAACATGTAAATATACGAATAATCATTTTTATTAATGATAACAATTAAGTATTCATGATAAATAGGTAGTACGAAAGGTAATAAACTCTTAAATTGCTGTACTTCTCGCATGTTATAGGACTTGGCGTTGAATTACTATTATCTCGTTCTTTTTTTCAAAAATGAACTTATTAAATTTTCAGGAAAAGCAGCTTATATTTTTAATTATATATTTTGGACTTATCATATATTATTTTATTGCTTCAACAGCTAATTTGAAATTTTTCACCACTAACATTTATTCCATTAGCACTCTTGTCGTTGGACAAAAAAATGGGAGGTTTTCGTTATTTTTCATCTAATGTAACGCAAATTCGGGTAAGTTTCATCAAAACGTCCTCCACGAAGGTTAGTTTCTTCCAATACTTGATCCAGAGCTTCCCTTGACTTCTGGGTTGGGTTCAAACTTACAAGGCTATGGGGTTGAACATTGAAATAAAAAACACAATCTCAGAATGATAGGTTAAACGTTGAACAATGATAACGGTGTCTTAAACCATAATACATGGTTATTCATAATTCCCTCCGGGGTTTCGATGCGTTATAGTAAAAAATCGAAGACAAATATGGCAAAAAAGAAGATATGAAATTATTCCGAAAGTATTCAAGCTTTAATTTAAGCAGTTGCCAGTAAATGGCAGTAACATGTACCACTGAAGACAGTTGTAGTAAAGAAAAATGGCTTTCACAGGCGGAGGGAATTATGAATAACCCTGTATAGTTCAATTTTGCTGCAACCTTAATGAAGTGTTGATTTGAAAAAAAAAATTCCGTTCCACTTGAACTCTACTATTTTTTAATCAAGTTTAAGGGGTACGAAAGTGTTGTTCAGTCCTACATTTTTTGCAAATAGGAACGTTATTATTATTTAACAAGCGTCGAACTTATCAGCAAAGTAAGATTATAATTGCTTCTCTCATATTTGAAAACATCTATATTTTCTACACAACAAAAAAAAATGTTAAAATTGTTCACAACTTGAAATCTAAAGATAAATAATTTGTAACTAAACCAAAACATAAAGCTGTTGTAGCAAATTATTTCAATCCTTTATTGGACTTATATTCATGGATCATGACTTAATTAGAGCTAAATGGATTGGAGCCATTTTTCTAGTATTTTGCCAATATTATAGCCAATGTGGAATTACACAATTGACTGCAGATTTTATAATCATTATTCAGTCAATATTGAGTTATAGATTTCACTAATTCAGCCTATATTTTTTCAGCCAAAAGAGAGCCTGTATAATTTTATCTGACTAAGCCTATATTTTATAGCCATTATTTAGCCATGATACGGTCAACATATGTAAATCATCGACATTTTCCCGATAGTTTTAAGCCATTTTTAACCCACCGCATTAAAAAAAAAGATTTTTTGAACTTATTTAATCTTGAACAGAATTTGCTTGCAAAAATTTTTTATTCATATTTGAGCGATTTACTATAATAATAAATTATCAAGTTGAATCTCACATACATTAAAACTATTAATATTGTATTACTATACCATATTTCGTGATACGAAAGAAAAAACTTAATTTTTCTTACATCATATTCTAAAAATGCCGGGATTTCGGAATCGTTTATATTTTTAATTTAATTTTTTTGTTTTGAATAAATTATACATTTAAGATGTAAGAAATTTTTTTTAAATAAAATAATCATGTTTGAGACATAAATTGTGAGCGGTGAAAAACTTGAAATGAGGAACGGCTAATTTTTATTATTTTGCTTTCAATATTAGAGCGCATGTATGTTTGAAAATATTAAGAGACTTTAAATTTTAATGCAAAAGGTTATTACAAAATATGATTTCAATATACGTGCAATATTTTTATGACAGTCGCAGCTAATAAAAAAATTTATTTACCACAATATATTAGTACAATAAATCAATTTATCAAATGAATACGGGATAAATAATGATTTTTGTTTTTAATTAATCAGTTTATTGTGGATTTCCAGATTTTCTGTACCACAGCTGCTATGATTGCCAATTATTAGAAATCAACAACCAACTTATATTTTTTCAATACAATACGTTTTTTCCCAAATTTAAGAGAGCGTCAAATATCATTAGCATGTTTAATTTTGTAATGGAGAAAATTTAATATCTCAATTTACCCGTCTTTAAACAGACCTACCTACTTCCGCAGCTATCCTATACCTGCTATAATTGCCAGTTATTGGAAAACGGGGGCAGGGATAGCCTGGTCGGAAGGGCTCTGGGCCCATGTCCGAGAGTTCGTGGGTCTTCGGTCGGCGGGGTCCACCAGTCGAAGACTCCACGTGTAGTAGAGTGATAGATACACGTTATAATCTCTCGAGTCACAAAAGTCCTCCATGTTCCCATAACAAATCAATACCTCTGGTTCAGGACAAAATTACGATCTGTGGATGAATAAATGGATGTATGAATGGGTCCGCCATATAAACGGGTGTGACGTATAGTGTGGCAGAAGTCGAATTCTTGGCCCTAGATGGCGCCACTGGAAAACAAGAACAATAACACCCCCTCTGCTTAAACAGGCATACGTCAACAACAACAACATTGGAAAACAGAAACCCAATTATATTTTATAATGCATTTTTTTAGTTTCTTTCTTACAAATTTAAGAAAACAGCAAACGTTATTAGAATGTTTAATTTTGTAAGCACTAGTGATAATTTAATTTCTCAATTTACCCTACTTTAAACAGCACTATACTTCTTTCAGTAGCTATCCTGTAGCTGCTATAATTGCCACATATTAGAAATCAGAATGCAAATTACAATATTTTTTTAATACAGTAGGTTATTTTTGCAAATTTAAGAAAAAGTCAAGTATTATTAGCATGTTTCATTTTGTAATCACTAGAGACAATTTAATTTCTCTTACCCTATTTCAAACAGATTCAAAAACGTATATTTTAAATGATGTTATAGCATATAAATGTTTCGAGAAAAATGACTATTCTCAATGCAATCAGGAACTTCTATTTCGGAAGAACAAAAGTCCAAATCATTCTCGAAGATACTTTTAAAAGTTTCTATCAAAGAGATGAAAGAGATTTAGCCCTGAACTAAGATCAAAAGATTTTATTTGAACTGAAGTTTCCAGCTAGTTTTCTTCTGTTTGTTAAACTTACTTTAGATTTTTAAAGTAACTTTGTGCATGCATATATATATATATATACATGNAACGGGATATATGAATATATATATAAATTGCAGAAATGAGTGATGATGCCAAAGCCAAATGAAAAATAGAAGATCATGATTTAAATTTCACAGATATGTATTGAATGACAAATTAGAAGAAATTAAAAATCTCCATTTGCGTATACATTAAAGGAACTCCTCCTAATTTATTATTAAAAATAAACAAAATTTAGATACAGTTATAGATAAGTTTTCAAGCACATCGTGCATATTTGATTTTGTAGTTGGACAAAATTTTTAATATCAATAGTTTAAAACAATTTAATAGCTTGAACTAATTTAGTTAAAGATTCTTTTTAAAGTATTTAAACATGTCTGTTAGTTAGAACTCAAATAAAGAAATTAAAAACTTGTTTTTCAATTTCGTTACTTGAATAGCTTTTTTTTGTACTACATAAGCATTTGTATTGATGTGTTACTATTTATAAATGTCTTTTACAATGGTTAAAAACTAGTGTACTGAGAAAACATATCTTTTATTGTTTCAGCCAGACATTATCCATATGAACAAACGTTAATTTACTTTTATTTTCCACTTCTACTGTCACTTATATTAAATTACATGATTCGTACGTTAAAAACAACTCTTAAGCTTAGATCATAATACTGAACTAGTAGGTCTTCTTCGACATTCTTAAAATCAAATTATTACTCAATTGATACTAATTACAAATTACAATGAAATATTTGTAAAAGCAATTTAATATAAATCACGTATCAATCAGTATCTCATCCAAGTAAGTATTGAAATTTAGCCTGTAGAAAATAAATCAAGTTCTGTGACAGTTCTTATTACAAGTAGATGAGCAGTATGCAATAAATTTTAAAGTAACTCACATCATTTTGGTGATTTATGCGTCGAGTTTTTATTAAAAACATAATTAGAAAACCATTGCTTTGATTTTTCAGGTTTTAACTTTTTAACCAATTATGCTAAATAATTTAATCAATTTCAAATTAATGCATTATGTTATAATATAATGCATTATGTTATTATGCAATATAATGCATAATGTTATGCATGCTTTTAAACTTATAATTCTTGCAAGTTATATTTTTTTTTCATAATAATCCCACATCGATGGTAATTTATCAACATTAAAAAATTGCACTCTTCTAAAGTTAAAGCATAGAAGAATTAAGCATAGAAAAATATAAACTATAAGCAATTGCAATATTTATAGAAATGATGCCAAAAATTAAATTTTCAAAAGTCAGACTTTCCAAGTTTTGAAACCCTTTTGTTTTAAAATGTGCATTGTACTAAGAAGAATAAAAATAACTGCTCTTTAAATTTTTTCTGCGCTTTCGAAGAAGAGATGTATCGAAAATGACCATTTTAATTCTAGAAAGACAAAAAATTGCTGTTTATCTGGAATGTCGGATGATGCCCTTCCTAAAATTTTCGATATTAGACCAATTATACATTTAAAATGTTAAAATATTTTAAAAACTGAAGAATAAATATGTAACTAAGAACTCAGTTTTTAAATTTTTAAGGTATTTTATCATATTTGGATAGGAAAAACAGCTGATCTAATTTAACATAATGACTATTTTTTATTGATATTTATTTTACATTTGCTTATATTATAGTATTGAGTTTCCACTGTATATATATACTAATTAAGGATATTAAAATAATAAGCTGTACTAATTTAGTTCGAGTAATAAAACTGAAAATTTATGACACTAACCTGATTCATCCTAATTTCTTACAGTTGCCAAACCACTCAATGCACCGCACTTCTCTTATATCACATTTGCAGCAAACCACTCTTTGCAATTGGAAGATGTATTTTGCGTATGGTTTCCTTTGCAAGACGTTTTTACCCTATATTTGATTCGTTTTTTTAGAGTGATCCAATCTCTTTTTAAACATAGTTGCATTGATTTCCATTCATTAGCTACATTTCTTGATGACACATATAAAACCTCTTCACCTAACTGCAATATGAAACTTCTGCGACCAAGTTCTTTCCTTCTGGTTACATCTTTATATAAAATTCAAGAATTTATTGCAGATATATCTGAAACAATAAAAAAATACGCGTAAACGCAGACGTTCCTATTTTAGTGGATAAAGACGTATCATTTCTCCTACGATGTACTTTGTAATTTTTTTTATTGTAATATGTTACAATTTCAAGTTTTTTAGTTTCATCGTCTTCAAAATTCAAAGTGTTATAAAGCGAGCTAAGCAATAATGTATTTTTATTTTTCTATATTTCAGATATAGTTAATGTTATATCTCTATGTTTTCTACGATCTCTTCTTAATGTTCCAACCAAGCTTTTCTACTTCATTTTTGAAATTTTGACTGAAACTTCTATTTGCCCCCCAACTTTTTTCTTCTCCTTAGGCTCCACAGCCGTTTGCCGGCTAAGACCGTCTCAGTCAGTTTCCGCCATCTGGATCTATCTGATGCTATATTTATATATTTTATAGAAAACAATAATATAACTTCTCTCAACTTTACAGTAGTAAACTAGCATTCAGTTGCCCCATTTTTTCCTTTTGCAAATCAGGCCTTCATAACAGCATGTTCATAAACAGCTTGGTCAGCTGGCCGTTCGTTACTTGCACCAGTAAAGGAATTTTATTTTAAACACATTTAGAATCTACGCAAACGAACAGCCAAAATTTTATCTCAAACTTTCAGGCCTAATGGAAATATATATAGTTCAAGGGCATTTAGCCTTAGAAGAAGTTGCTCATCCACAGTAAAATTAACTCCAGGTTTTTAACAAATTGCACTGTTTTCAACTAAACAGCTCCTTATAACCGACGCTAGAGCAAAATTATCTCTTTTCAGTCACCCTGATACTTCAGTTTTAAGATCAGTTCAGTTTTTTGAAGAGCAGAAAACACAAGATTTCCTTGAAATAATCTCCAGCAAGCAATGGTTTGTGGAAAAATGACAGGTCTCAAACAGTTTGACTATAAATAATTCAAAGAAGTGTTCTTCAATGCAAAAGTATGTCGTGCTTATGAAATTGAAAAAAAAAGGTTCGAGCTCATAAAAAAAGAAAGATAAAAAATTCATGTGTTGTTAGCTGGAAGACAGCAAGCGTCTTCTTCAGTGCTTTCTTCTATGTAGCACGTTATTTGATTGCTAATAATTAGTTGGCAAGCACTATGTACTGTAGCGTATCAAGCTATATTAAAGAACTGTTCAGTTTTTTTATAAAAACTTTTATTTACAAACAACACAAACAATAACAAATGTGAATTACCTGTAACGGGATAGTGAAAAGATCATAAAACAGCAAGAAAAACCCGTAACGGGATATAAGGAAACTCACCCGTAGCGGGATAGATAAAATATTATAAAACAACTAGATAAAGTGCCCGTAACGGGATATATGAAAACTCAAATTCCACACAAAACTAATTCTAAAAAAAAAACTTTTTGGTGTTCTAATTTTATCGTCTGCTTTTATTATTAGCGATCGCAACGCTCGAGTACGCCGTCTAGCGGGAGCCTGTAAATATCGGACATTAATTTATCACGTTTTCATTTAGTTCCATCAAAGTCATTGACTGAATCAGACGCCATTTTTTAGCAGCAAATAAGAAACAAAATTTCCCTAAGGAAAAGGCCGAAGAACTTGAAAAAAATCTCCAGAATATTAGTAAATCTTTCAGGAACAG
>NC_092210.1:47724903-47751342 GCF_043381705.1 Parasteatoda tepidariorum | reverse complement strand
AAAGTTTAAATGGGCCTTTCATGTTATATCATTAAATTTAGTAATACTATTTCTCGGGCATTAGGTTTTAACTCTTATAAGAATATACATATTTTTTTCTGTTAATGTACAAATATTTTTCCGATGTGTTTTGGATATTCCTTCTCTAATAAAAAGAGATACCATTTTGTTTTCGGTTGTACAAGAAAGAAGATCAAGCATTTTTCTTTTTTAAATTTAATAAGCCACATTAAAGAAGGAACGTTGCAATGCTACACGCTACATTAACGACGTCTCCAGAGTAACTGAATGACGGTTCATATAGAAATCGCAGGTATGCGTCTCATACAACAACGCCCCCTATAGTTCGTTGCGATCGCGAATTCAAATTTATCTTTTTATGTGTTTATTTTATTTATGCTTTTGCCAGCCCGTTAGTTTTTAATATTTTTACTTTTATTCATGCTTCTGCAAACAAATTATCTCTCTTATATTTTTAGACTTTATAGTACATTGTTTTCAAGTATTTCTTCATGCATACCATGTAGGACCTTCAGTTTCGATCAATACGTTTTAGGAAGTCTAGGTGAAAGTTAGTCTGAAATAATTTTCATAACATACACTTTTATTTTGTATATTTCAGGTTGATCACTAGAATCAATGTTTTTTCGGAACTTATTCGTCTTCTTCTTCTTCTAAATTATTTATATCACTATCACCTAAATTAAGTTCATCAAATCACTGAAATTGTTTCAAAATTTCTTCAGGAATGAGACAACGTGTCCGGCATCTTCTCACTAGACTAAATAAAAATTGAGTAAATGGGGCAAAACCACGACGCAGTCTTATTGCGATAAAATATAAAATTTATTTATTTATTTTTCTAATGCACTAACACACGTCCAGTCGTCTGTACTCAGGATGAAGTAGGAGAATTCTGGCAGTTGGAATTCAAAACCGAATGTAAATAGAGGAAGATCAAACTATAATAAATAGCGTTTTGCAATTGCAGCAGTACATTATTATTAAAAAATACCTTATTATTTAAAAATATATATTGAATAAATATGCATTGAATTGACTTTCTTATAGTGCTATATTATTGAAAAGCACCTAGGGCTACTTTGTTCCCTCCCATATATTTAGATATAAGGCTTAATATTTACTCTCCTATGTAGCTGATACACAAAATTATTGAATAAACACTTAAATTGAATCACACTATGAAAAGCCATGAAAATTAACTACTTTCAGTTATTTATTGTTGACAACATACAACAAGAGTGGCAAAAAAGGCCATATTATTCTTTCTGGGTTAACATGGGGAGATATTGCGCAGTGAGCAAAATCAAGAAGATGCCACTTTAAATAACTCGTTTGAATGATTTGACTTTCACAAACTAAACTTCAATTTTAATGGTTTGAAAAGCTGATCCCAAATATGCTAATTAATTAGTGCTAATTTTTAAATAATTTACAGAAACAGGTACTAAAATGTACTTTCTCTGAATAAACTAATCCTTTATTCGGCAGTCTTATATTTTTGACAGTCTTATACTTTGGCAGTCTGTTTTGGCAGTCTTATATTTGGCAGTCTTATATTTGGCAGTCTTATATCTGTTTTGGCAGACAGTTTTGGCAGTCTTATATTTTGATTATAGTTTTAAGTTGACCTCAATCTAAAATGCATGGTCCGAATGGTCTCGACAGGCAGGCTGCCAAAAGTTTGGCCCCTTAATGTCATTTTAACCTTCTACGTAATGATTTTGAAAAGCCATAACTCGAAATGTCTTAACGCAAATAAATAAAATGTTTTGCAGACATTTATAATATTTTTTCGCACATCGTGGTAGTAAAACATTTAATTCACCTAAAGAGTTTTGCTGGTTTGGAAGCTCTCATCTAGAGTTACATGAAAACAACTGTCAAGTACATATGACAAGCCTAGAGGGCAGACAAAAATTAGTTCTCAAAAAAGAGGGGGAGTCTTTTTAGTGATCTGGCTTAGAAACTGGTGTTTGCAGGCGTCTAACATCGTTGGAAGCACATTTTTTAAAGATAATAATTTAAAACTCTTCTAACCAATATCAATCGTATGATCAATGCCAGATGTGAAAAGTATTCATATTTGTATAGAAAAAAATACTTTGTATAGGAAAAAGCACTTTGTATAGAAAAAAATATATTTTTCAACCATTTTTTACCCTTTTTTGTCAAACAGGCGTAAAAAATAGACTTACGTACAAAATGGTTAGAAAACAATTTGGTTTTCAATCAATGATTTTCAGAAATAAAAAGCTAAGAAAGTTACTATAGCATGCAAACTATCCCAGCTAGCATTGAAAATGTTTAATATTCTACATTTTGACAACTACGTAAAAATCGGAGATCTTTCACTTAAAACATAAAGGCATTTTAATTAACTTTAAACTTAGCAAATTATAGTTTTAAGTTACATAAAATGCTTTTATAATGCTTTATAAGTAAGTTATTTATTTTTTAATCTCGTTAAATTTACTTTAACAGATTAAGAAGATATTAGGGAGAAAATAAACAAACTTAAAATATGAAAGATAAGAACTTATCTTTTTTAATTTCTTTTTTTTTGTCAAAATACTAATTGAAGTTATATGACGATGATGACTTGAAAGATTGATTAACATAGGAGTTTCCTTTTTAAATGTACCTTTCCTTTCAGAACTACTCTGAATGTTTGGTTCTCCTAAACAGAGTTCTTACTTTAAGTCTCTCCAATTATCGGTCTTAAACTATGGATTATATTAAAAGAGAAAATGACGCAATTAATTTTAAATAGCTGTGGAAAAAGAAGGATAAAAGCCTAACTGAATCAGCACCTACTAGAAGAGAGAAGGCCATCATACGGAACGCTTTAACAGTCCAAATAAATTAACATAAACTGTGAAGTCAGTGAAAAATAAGAAAATGTCACAACTTTCCGACTGCTAAACTGTTCAGTAGAGGAAAAATAAGAAAGGTGTCCCAACGTTCGAACTACTATAGATCGGAGTTTTCGTTTATGGTAACCAATGCAAAGTACTTCTCTCTTCTAGTCTTCTAAATGTTTAGTCTCTGAGCCCCATTGTTTAACAGGAGGAACACCGGTTTCTTGATGCAGGAAAATTTGCAACGAAAAGTTTGGAAAAAGCCAGGACTAACTTTCTGAGGGCTTAGAGAAGTTGCTGAGATGTCGCCTTTATTTGCCTATGACTGTGAGTTCCGTTAGTTACATTGTTCATGAGATCTTCTCACAATTGTAAAAAATGGAAACAAAAACAATGTCAAAGTGCGGGACCTATAATATGATGATAATCGAGATGCCGTTATTGCATGGTACTTCTGAGATACTTATTCTAGATTACCGACTATTTCGAAGTTGTTGCTAGGTCATTAGCTTTAACCATGACTGTTCCTTGTTTAGTAAAAGGAAAATTGTATTAAAATATTGGTTTTGGAACAAGTCGAGAGAAAACAAATTGCCTGTTCAAGACAGTGACTCTTGGTGATCTCAGAGACTATAGCAGACAATAGAAAACTTCAAAGAAACGGTTTACAGATACACTGCAAAATTTTTCTTACTTGATCAGTAATTTTACCTTTTTAATAGCATAAAAAAAATATGTCGAAAATGTTGCTTTTACTCTTCCTATTTCAAAGAATACCAATAAAAAACTATTTCATAGAATCAATCGAACATTTTCACCAGCAAGCGTAAGCTATGTGAGCTGTCAAAGTATATAATGATTATGTGACTTAAGTGTAAAGTTGGCGGTGAGAAAATATAATTACGCCCTCTGTTGGTGAAAAAAATAAATTGTTTTTTGAACAATTCAGTACAATAATTATTCTCCTAATTCACGGATTTCACAATTACCAGCAAGCTGTCGCCCGTGAAAAGAGTAAAAAAAGCATCTAAGACCAGTGCAAACTTCTTCAATTCATGATGTTAAGATGTAACTGCACCCATTGAAGAATGTAGAAATGCTTCATTTATTATAAACTTGAAATAAAGTAATCATCCACACAATGTTTAAAAGTTTTTCAACGCCAAATCAGATAGATATTTCTTCACAGTTTCTACATTAAAGTTAATATGCAAATATTGAATTTGAGTTATAGGATATTTCTTATAAAATTAAAAATACAGCATATTTTTAAGAGTTACACACCACATATACCTCTACAAAATACTTGTATGCATGAGTAATTTTTTCTCCAATTATTTCTTTAATTAAGTAATTTTTTCTTCAGTAGCAGTCCGTTGATAAATATAAACGTACGAGTAATTTCTGAAGCAATTATTTTTTTTAGAAGGGCTGGTAATTAGTAACTGCAATTAAAACTTCGTTTCTACATTAAATTTCGTTGGATAAAAATCTAATTCAAATATTTCATTCTTTTCCATCTTTACGTACGAATTTTAATTACTATCATGAAAATCAAAATACTTATCTGATAGATAATTTATAAATTGCCCATGACATTAAAATTTCTTTTGTATTTTCCTTTCAAAGGATAACACAAATCACCAAATAAATCCCAACGAATAAAAAAAATGAGCTTACATTTTTAAGAAGTTAATAAAATGAAAGCTTAAATGGGTCAAGATGTAATTATATTTCCATATTTGCATTCTTCTTAAATTATATTTCCAGTAAAGTTTCAGATTATCAGTTGTTAAAATCAATTGAAAATGTCATGAATTTATTTTAATTAACAGGAACTTTATTTTGCACTTCAATAATTAGAAATTCCATCGGGATTTCAGTCTCCTTGAAGAATATTACTGGGGAAAATATTCAACATCTTTTAATTATTTCGAGAGCGACTAATTCTTCAGAGGACAAAGAATTCGGCTATTTTGTTTTCGTTATAATTTAAATTAAATGCGTTAAGCCCATAAATCCGGAGATAAAGCTTAAAATGTGGTGCAATAAATTATCGTTAACTTCTGCATTTGTACATAATTAAATGTGTAGCTTTTAGGTGTTTAAGAATTAAAATCGTGATTAAAAATATGGCAAAGGTCATCGCAAAGCTGCAGTTTGTCCTCGCATCCGTTGAGAAATCTCGCTACGGTAAAAATAAATGTAAGTTGATCTGGTTAAACCGTAAATTTTTCAAAATTGCAGAAAAAGGACTAAAACTGGTCTAATTATCATTATACCTTTACTTACACTCATAAAAATTCATTTTATAATCTAGATAATGTACTACAATTATTTAAAAAACTGTAAAATCACGTAATACATGTTTGTTGATGTTTTTCTCAATCAGTCAACTTTGACAAAAATTTAAATTTAAGCTGCCTTTCCTTTAGATTGAACTAAATTGCCCAGGGGGTAAAGACTGCGAGTGAAAATTTTAAGTACTCTTTTAATCGAAGTAGTTTTCAAAGTAGCAGTAGTTTTTAGTGATTTGCACAAATAAACTGATTGTGAATATTTAATTTATTCAGCAGTATCTTTCGATACATATAAAATACAAAACTTTCTCTAAATCAGAACTTGAATTTAGATACCATTTTAATTATTTCTGACAAAATTATACCAGTACAGTTTTGCGATTAGTAGTTTTTGAAAGGTAGTTAAATAGCAGTTAAATTTTTGATAAATTTCTTTGTTTTCGAGCAATTTACGGTTTAAGAATGACCCAAATCGGTTTTCATCAGTTCATACTGTAATAAAAATACATTTTAAATAAATCTAAAGACTAACAAATATGCAGTTTCAAGTTACTGATTTAAAACCACACATCGCAGTTTTTTAATGCCTTAAAGTTGTAAGGAGAATTTCATGGAAGCTCTAAGAAATATCAAGCTCCATTTATCTTAACCTAAAAAAAACGACCCTTTTAATTTTTATTTTTTTGAAAGTTATTGTGATGCTGATGCATCAAAAGTTTAGAAGTTCATTAAGTACAAACGAACATAAATAAGACGTAAATTCATAAATTTAGCCTAAATCCAAGATTGCACGGGTAGAAGCCCCTTAATACTATACATACCAGCACTGTACAATACAATGCAAAATACAATAACCAGTCTTTTGACCGGTTATGCTGTTTAATGATAAGTAACAATCTTATATAGATTTGTTGTCAATTTATGCAGACGCAGTATTAATCTGGGTACATCTTACCATCGATATAAATTTCTAAAATCAGCAGGCAAAGTACGGAATGACTAATATTTTATGTATAGCTTCAGCATTCTAAACAAAAACTAACTACTGGCAAACCAATTATGCGTGAAACAATCAAGATTGCAATTTTTCCCTAGGCATTCTATAGAATGACTTTCAGAAAAAAATAGAGATAATACCCTATGACTATAGCAACATACACCGAAGAGCCATTACATTATGACCACCTTGCTAATAACATGTAGGACCACCTTTAGCCCTCAAAACTGCTAGCATCCACCCTGGCATTGATTCCACAAGGTGCTGATAGGTAGTCTGAGGTATCTGGTACCAAGCGCTCACCAACTGGGTAGCGTGGCAGCACGAATTTGGTTTTCCAAGTAGGACCACAAATGCACTATTGGATTAAGGTCAGGTGAATTTTGAAGCCAAGACATGACTTGAAAGTCATTGGAATATTCCTCGAACCAATCCATGACGATTCGACATGGTGCATTACCTCGTATGACATGGTGCTTATGACATGATGCATTATCCTGTTGGTAAAAACCATCCCCCGCTGGAAAAACTGTTGCCATGAATGGGTGAACCTGGTCTGCAACTATGTTCAAGTAGCTAACAGACGTCAGGCATTGTTCTGTGAGAATTATGGGTCCTAATGTGTCCCATGAAAACATTGATCCTGGGCGATAAACCATGAAAACCTGGGCGAGCCCATTGTTATAGATGGAGGGTGGTCATAGTGAAATGGCTCCTCGGTGTATATAATAATTTTCATAGTTTGCAAAAAAATGCATGATACTCAATAGAATGCCCGTGATTTAAATGGGAAAATATATACATAAAAAAAAAATAAATAAATAGGATGGCTTTTTAATATGATTAGGAAAAATCTGAGCCAGATATCAGAGGTAGAGATCAGGTTTCGTTAAAACCCATCTTTATGTCAAAACCAAAAAAGTTATTTAGTATTAAAAAAGAAATTTAATTCTCAGCACAGTATTTTTCAGACCTGATTTGAATTCATATAGTAAAATAAAGTGATACATTTTAATATTTACATAGGACAGAAAAATTTATGTTTGTATTTATGTTGTATTGCTAAACTTTAAAAATTTTTATGGTGGTTTTGTGAAAATTTGGGAGGCTGATTCCATAAATTAGATACAAGTCGAGAAACATCGGAACGGTTTTATCTGAAAATATACTCACTATGTTGAATGTTGTTTTATATATAAAAGCGCAAACTCCCTATTTTTATAACTTGCTTAGAGTTGTACAGAGCACAAATAAATAAACGAAAAACCTTCAAAAAATTTTATCAAATGATCGGATATTTACATACTAGGACCTAATAATTATGTTTTCAAATGTGCTAATTAGTGAATGAAAAACATAGTTTAATATGGGGTAGCTGCAATCTAGGAAATATGGTCCCAATATCTTGGTCAGGAGAACGGTCCAAAGTTTGAACCTCATAGTGTTAATTTTACTTTTTGAATATCTTGAGGTATTTTTAAGTGAATTGAAAATTATCTGCCTCCAATTATGAAATTCTATTATCAAAATATAATTCAACGCCAAAATTAAATTTTAATGCCTACTATTTTTTTTATATTATTTATCAATATTTTTAAAAATTTTGAAAAGTGACGTATAAAAATTTTTGCATCATCATAAATAACTTAATTTTATATGGCTAAATGAAAAAATTTTTACAAAATTGATAGAATAGTTTCTGAAAAAGCAATTTTAAAAAAGGGTGAAAAAAATTTTTTTGAATTTAATTTTTTAACTATTTGACCGATTATGTTCAAATTTTTTTTTTATCACGTAAAATTACATTCCTTAAAATATTGTAAAAAATTTTATTCCTTTCAGTTCAAAATATTTTCGACTTATTTTAAACTAAATATTAAAAAATAAAAATAAACAATTATTAAAAGTTATTTTTGGTGTTGCATTGTTAAATAAATAAATTTTATAACTTTCGTGCAATTATTTTCGAATTCGCTCAAAAATTTCCTGAGAAATGGTGAAATACACAAAAAGTAAAATTATTATTAAGAGGTACGAACTTCGGAACGCTACCATGGCCAAACTATTGGGACAATATTCCCCTAATTGTGGCAACTCCCTATATTTGGGAAGAGTTCGCAAATCATAATCCGTCAAAAAAAGTATGCTTATTCAGAGAAAGTATATTTCGTATCTGATTTTGTGTCGTTGTTGTGTTTAATATTGTCTGCATTAATTAATTAACAAATTTCAGATTACCCTCTTGAACCATTAAAATGAAGACCTAGATCATGAAAATCCGACTATTAGATCAACATTTAATCAGGGTGCTTTGTTGTACACTGCTTTGTTGCTTTACTGCACACAGTAAGAAATTTTTGAGTGTATTGAACCATAATATCGTTCATGTATGCAAAGTTTTAGTATGATTCCAAGGTGAGCCATATTATCCTACTTCTATAACTTTAATGCACATTAAAATGGTTCAGCTTGTATGGAACCATAGTACAAATGAATTTTTTATTGATATCGCAGCATATTTTTACCAAATTATAGTTCAAGAGTATGGTCCAGCAGTAAACTAATTTTTCTGAGAATGGAAAAAACTGACCTATTGGTGAAAGATATATATAAGTTACCATTTCGTAAAAGAACGACCTTAAGAGTTCTTTCGAATGAATCAATAAATAACCCTCATTAATCAACTTTGCTTTATCATTAAGTAACTAACAATAAACTCGAGAGTTATTTAATGTTAACATAGTAAATTATAATGAGTAAAATCAAATTTGTTGAAAAGTCTGCAAATGATGCAAAATATTTAGAGTCTATCAAAATTTAAAAATAAATCTATCTGTATTAACAAATTTATTATACTGAATAGTTTTTAAAAGATTTTTATAAGCTTAAAGTGATTTTTATATATTTTTATATAAAATAATACATAACTAAATAATTCTTATAACTGAAATTAATTTTATACTTTTTTTGTGGGGGATGAAATCGATAAGAAAAATCCCAACAATAACAGAAATATTTCAATTAAGAACCAAACTTTCTTAAGAAATAATGAAACTTTAAATCGAACTGTCTTTGAAAGTCTTCAAAATAAGCCTTTGATAGTTGCTTTTTCACAGAATGGAGCAGATATAATTTCAGATCAGAAGTTTCTATTTCCCGCAATTTTTTTTTCCTTTTCTCTAGAATTTATTTTTTGCGGTATTGTAAGTTTATTAAGGACATAGACAAGGGTAGTAAAAAAACAAAGTTTTCATTTTCAAAACTCTATAGAGTAAAAAAGATGCCTTATAAAAATTTATTTATAAATTTTTAAAACTGGTTACTATAATCCGGTTGCGTTATATACTGAAAACTGGCAAAACTAAACATTTTTCTTAAATTTTTTATTATCACTTAAACTTTTACTGCCATCATGCTATGCATTTTTCTACCTATTTTATGGTTTTAATAAAGTGAAATAAGATAAAATATCATCATTGCGTCACTGTATACTTGTCGTGTGATGTGTTTAAGTGACGCGAAATATTTCATTTTATCCAGTTTCTTGCCATGTACTATCATGATTAATCATCTACCAGACAATGAATCAAGACAGTAAAAAAAGAAAGAAAATTATTGTAAAAAAAAGCATTCATCTCTATAGCATCTACACTGTAAAAAAAGTCGCTCCAAAAATGGTGGCAACTACCTGGCACCAAAGTGGAGTAGTGAAACTCTATGCATAACTCTTGATCTAGTACACCTCACCAAAGTTCCTTTACGCGACATGGTGTAAATTAACCACATTTTTTTCATTCAAAAATATTAAAATTTATACTTACGGAAAGACATGATACACATAGCAATTATTAATTTTTTTTACAATACAATATAATAAGAAACATTAATTTAGAATGCGTAGGCATACTGATTCTCAAAAAAAAAAATAGCTTGGAAATCAAACATCCGCGTAACACAACGAGAATCCTCAGACGATTCGAATTAGGTTTAACTAAACGGGAATGGATCGAAATAATACATTATAAAATCATTTAACAGTGATTTAAAAATTGAAATATAATTATCCTTATTGCACAGCTAAAAGCATACTTACATATTAAACAGCGATTTGTGTTTCTGTTAATGAATATCAGCGTTGACAATAACAACAAACTCTTGTTAACTTATTCCAGTCAGTAAACTAACTACTCGCTACATTCTACTTGGCGTTTCTTGATACTCAAAGCACGCCAAATGCCTAATTTGGTGTTCTCAGAAGTGAAAATATTCTTTACATGGTCTAAGAGTTTGAAAGTTTGATGTAAGATTATTCAATTTTAAGTTCTCAGATTTAAATTTCACTCCTTAAATTGATTATGAAAACTCGATTTTGGGTTAACCCGGAATACAATTACGGAATGACCAATTTTTTGGATTGTTCAACATTATGTTTGAAGAGATATTACGAAACAGTTTTTACCGTGCAATTATAGAATAGCTCAAACAATATTTTTATCGTAATTCCCAGGAAGTTGCACAATTGTGATAAAGACAATAATTCATCAAAGCAGAAGCCAGAATGTATTTAAAAAAAGAGCTGCTTAACTTCTGTCGCTTCCAAACTCAAGTGTAAGCCTTTTGATTTATTAAATGATATAATATCAACAACATTCTCATTTCAGTTTAATATGTAGCAAATCAAAGATTATTTTAAGGGAAAAGAAGTATTTTATAACTTTTCATTCAGAGGTTATTAAAAAATATCTTGTCGGGCTAAAAACATTTTCCTATACCTGAGTTTACGATGTTTTCTATCGTTTACGAAATTTTCGATACTGAGAAGTCTATTTTAATATTATTACGAAGTTTTGTATTTTAAGTGTGAAAAAAGATAAATAAATGAAATAAAATAAAACATATTTTGCTCAATGATTTCACATTTTGAAGTTTAAATTGTCAAATACCTTGAAGTACACATTACTTTTGGTCATCATTAAAATATTTATTCCTTCTTATGTTAAAATATGCATGCGTGTATCATTTTAAAGTTAATGCAGTTGTTTTTTTAAAAGTACATGAAGGTTTGACCTATAACTCTCAATTGACCGCATTACAGCATATGAGTTTAAAATTATTTTGTCGAATAAGCAATTTATTGAAACTGTCCACGCATACAATTTAAATTATAACTATTTTGCAATTACACTTTATAACGATAACCAATTTATAATCAGCGGCATACAGAGTAAAATAATTCGTTATTATAACACGTCTGGTTTTGCCTATATTAATGTGTCTTTATGACAGTTGCTTGAAGTATTGACCACAAAAAATGAAATTTGATAAACGATAACTTGTTAATCTGTTTTCTTAGACTAGGGATACGTGCGTTTTCGTACGACCATTTTAATGTTTTGTCTACAGTTCTAGTTTCTTCAAAAACAGTTCCTTTGCAATTGTTATTTATTTCACTTTAGCAATTTGAATGACTATTGAAAGCAGGATTAAAGTAAACTTTAGTGCATCAGTAGTTTGCTCTAAAAAAATATATAGGATCTACCCATGGGGCCGATTAAGCAACTTTTGTTTGCATTGCCAATAAACGATACTACTCTATGGTGAAGGACAAAGTAAGCAAGAAGGTATCAAATATATAAATTGCACTTCACTACTAACCAACACAGGCTGTGAGATTTTTGGAAATGGTAAAAAAATCAGAGATTATATCACCTAAAATATAATTTCAAATTAATGGAAAACAAATTAAGCGATTTCAAATTAAACTCTTGAACTGAAAACCCAAATCAGTGTGAAATTAAAACATTTAAATTTTCCAAATGCTTCGGGAAAAATTTTCCGATATTCTTTAATGATCCCTAGAAAAATCCTGGTATAAGAACTTAAAACTAAAACTAAAAAATTATGTTGATTAGCCACGACCGTAAGTGACGCGAAACTTGAAAAAATTGAGATAATTGTCGCTTTTTTTTTCAAAACTACTTGAGTCATAAAATAAGCATCTTGAATCGTAAAATAGTTGTACAATTTTAAAAAGCAGTCAAAATATTAAAAAAAAAATTATTTTGATAATTTCTAAAAATTTTGAGTGCGATTGCGTGAACGGAAGATATAATTACCGGTCAAAAATACCAATTTTAAAAACTTTAAAATCAATTTTCTTCTTTTTTTTTCTCCATACGGCATCTTTTCTATACTATACTCCTACTGGGATAATGCTCCCTGTAGGATCTACTGGGAGCACTATTGAAATGATCCTCGTATACTTCGGCTTTTTTTGGCCAGCCTTACTACAGAAGAAGTTTTTTTTTTTTTTTTTTTTAAACACATAACTTAAGATTAAAAGAAATGTGAAACATTTATCTCAACGGACTAACGAATAAAATACAAGCTAGTTGCTAGAATTTTAAAACAATGTAAGCAGTATTAAATGCTGCTTATAACTATTATGATTTGGCTTGAACGTACATTTTCATACTTCGAGAATATGTTTTTCAAAACAAGAATGTTTTAAAAAGGAACAATTATTTTTGTTCGCTTGTTAATTTTTAAATAGTTTCATTTGATGTAAATAGCTTCAAAACCTAAATTTATATTCTATTATTTTTTAACTGTATGTTTAAACTGCTGTGTCCATCAACTGAGATGCTATGTCCATCAATCAAAAGTTCATCATCTATCGGAAAAGAGAAATGGACGTTTCTAACCATTTCACGGCCAATACGAGTTTCAAGATAAATACAGAATGTTTCCTAAAGACCACTCTTAATATGCATATTTAGAATTCGTATCAAATACAAAAATAAAGCAAATACAATTACAGTCACATATTAATATTTAACCGCGAAAAAAAAAAACAGAAACGCTATCTAAATCGGAATTGGCAGATATAATAATTTTCAAAACAGGTTTAATCGGCGATTAAAGCTTGAAGGTATGCTTTTCAACTCCTGTGCTGTCTTTTGTATCCTGTCTTTTTGTTTAATACCCTCACATTCCTTTACCGTGATTTGTAAGATTTCAATAGCGTTTTTTGTTTTTTCCGAGGCTAAATATTAATTTGTGACTCCCAATGTGATACAGAAAACAGATAAACCCCTAAGAACAGATAATGAGGATGGTATTTACACGACATCCCTTATAATAAGCTTAATAATTATTATAAAAAATTAAAAGCTCAATAATTATTATTTTGGTTCAGCTGTTCCGAGTTTAAAGTTTTCGATATATTACTCTTAATTGATTTCAAGTAATTAAATTGATTAATCTTAACTGATTTTAATAAAAATTTAAGGAAGAATTAGTTTCATTTAAAAATTAGAAAGATTGATTTGAAAATTTCGGAGCATTTTCACCTTACTAATACGTTTTTTAACATGCAGTTTTGAGCCGCGATGGTTGAGGGGATAAAGCATTCGCCTTTCAAGTGAAGTAAACCGGGTTCGAATCCCAGCGATTGATGGTCTGTATGAATTGCTCATCCGTCTTGCACCGATCACAGTGCTGACGTGAAATGTCCTCAGTGGTAAACGGATCATGGGTTAGGGTCCCTTTGCCATCCTTGGTTTTCTTGGTTTTCCTCTCCATGTAACACAAATGCTGGTTACTTTCATCAGAAAGTCCTCCACGAAGGCAAACTTCTCCCAATACTTGATCCAGGAGTTCTCTAGTCTTCTGGATTGAGCTCAAAACTGCAAGGCTACGAAATATGAACATTAGTCGTAATCCCATATTTAGGTCAGCTGTTCAACGATGGTTATAAAAATTTTTTTAAAAAATGTAGCTCTACAAATTATTTTAAAGATTAAAGTAAAATAAAAGAATGATTTAATAGTGTTCTTTCGATCCTTAAATTGTCTTTTTTTTTGTGAATTTTTATTTTTAGAAACCTTTTTGCTGCTTAAATTGAATCAAACTGCTTCAACATATATTTTTATTTTATAACCGTCGTTGAACAGCCGACCCAATTTCATGGGTTTACGACTACTTACGTTCAACTCCGTAGCCTTGTAATTTTGAACCAATCCAGAAGACAAGGAAACTCCTGGATCAGTACCCCCAGAGGTACTGATTTGTTGTGGGAACATGGAGGACTTTGAGACTCGACAGATTTAACGTGCATCAGTCACAATTTACTACACGGGGAGTCTTCGGCCGACGAGGATCGAACCCACGACCTCTTGGATATGGGTCCAGCACCCTACCGACCAGGCTATCACGGCCCCCCGCTTCAACATATAAGTGTAATTAAAGGTATTTATTTCAAACACTTAATTTTTAATCCATCACGATATGGTTTTTCTTTAACATAGAGTTTATTATTACGCTGGCTTGTTGTAACTTTTTTTAAAATAATTATTTAAAATAAGCTGAAATTTGATTTCCGAATCTTTATTTTGAAAATAAAAATAAACCTTACAGAAACATCTCAGAAATCCTCACTATTTTCTAAGCAAACAAAACTAATTTATTTAGCAATAAAGATTTCTTAAATTAGCATTCCTTTAACGTAATTTGTTCAAATAACTTTTTCTCCAAAAGACATTAAATAATTTAGAGAGAATTTTTCACTTAGCAAATTACTAAAAGAAACTTAGTTAATTTAAAATTTATTCTGTGCTTTACCGCAAAGATCAAAGTCAAATGTGTTAATTTCCTTCATTTTGAAAAGTAATTACGCTTTTAATGTTTACTCCTTGTAAAGAAAGCAGCATTCAATATTTCTTGCCATTAGTAGAATTATGAAGATTAAAAAGCTTTACTCAGAAAAGGAAGTAACATTGCGATAAAAGACGGCAATAAATATTGAAGTTAATAATTTTTACGATAAGAGCTCATGATGATAATATATTCTGATAAATGAAAAACCGCATTATGAGTGAATTAAAGTTAAAAGGAGAAATTATCCTCAATAACTGAACCATTATTGCGTTATTATAAGGAATTCGAGTACTCTTAATAAGGAATTTAATCGCAAGGCATTGCGTGGCGACTTTTAGGGTCATGTAAATGTATTGGAGAAAATTATGGAAATACTTATATACTAACACATTTTTCAGATTTCTGAAAAAATTATTCTAAAACTTTAGAAGTGTTTAGATTGTAGAGTTCACTAGATCAGACCTGCGGATTGGAATACCGAACCTGCGACCTCTCATCCTGATATTCTTTCTGCTGTCAGAAATTAACTGCAACTGACTGCAGGATACTAATGTCGTAATTATTCATCGCACATTCTCTCCAGTATATATATGCATCTGTTAAACCACAAAACCACTACGGTGATTGGCGAACGATAGGAGACTGGATTATCGAAAGTGATTCTTGGAGCTAGTGGTGATAGTTATAAGAATGTGTGTAGTCTAACGCTAGTAGAAAAGATGGTTTAAGCAGTGAGAAAATTGCAGTCAATTGCAAGCTTACTACTTGTGGTAAATATTCAAGTGAATATTTATTTATTTTTTTTTATATTATTATTATTATTTTGCACTGAAAGTATACAGTGAATTAAGCCATGGAGGTCCAAGATCCAAATAGCAATGAATATCCTATTACAACAACTACTCCTCAGCCAGGAGATATGGCGCAACAACTCTCTATCATGAATTTTCGGTTATGTGCTCTAGTTGAGCAAGTCGCAAAATTAAACGAACAAATAGAGGATCTTCGCACCAAGAACTCTCAATTGGAAGCTGAGAAAAGACATCTGGAAAAAGCTCTTGATAAAGCACAAGAACCAGNGGAAAATAAAAGTGTTTAATTTTATCTTGTGATTGTTTTAATGCTGTCTTTGGTTCCGTAAAAATGTATGAACGCTATTCCTCGTTCCCACAAGATCATGCGATTTCTCATACATATCAATACAGTTTAGAGCTTTTAAGGATTTAAGGGGCAGATATATTAAATTAGGAATGAAAAATAGTGTTTTTGAACAACTTATGACAAAAAGACAGAAATAAGCTTATAACTTGTATCAATTACTTTGATAATTAAATACAATAACTGCACAAAATTTCGTAAAACTAAACTCAGTGGCGCGACAGCCCATAGAGAGCCATGGCCTACTGTGTCCATCTCAGTTTTCTTGACCTTGGGCTCTGGGATGCAGGAGCAGATGTTCCAGTCAGCCGAATGATTAAGCTATATGGTTAAGGGTTTTGTATAACCTAGATACATGCCCAGGGCTTGGAAGAAGGGGAAAAAAAGTCAGCCGAACGTGGAACCCCCAGTGCTTAGTTCCCAAACATGCTTGGTACTCATTTATCGACCCACTGAAGGGATGAAAAGCTGAGACAACCTTGCCTGGCCCGAGGATCGAACCCAGGATCTGTGATACGGAAACGCAAAGCGCTACCACTCAGCCACTGAGCGACCAAAATTTCGTAAACCTAGTCTAAATATTCATAGAGATATGAACATTTTTATCAAAAAAACTACTTTTTTTGCCTTTCTTTTTTTTACTATAACTTAACTATACTATACTAACTTAACTAAATTTTTACTATAACTTTTTTTCTATAACTTAAACAAAGTTTTTATCAAAATTTTTAACTGTAACAAAAATATCCTTTTTAAATGTGAAAAGAATTCGTTTAAAATTGCGCTATATATGAGCATTTGCATTCATCCTTTCACACTGCGTACGTTCGGAAAAAAAATTTTTAAATCGCCTTTTATCATATATTTGTTCTGAATATTATTTGGTAATTTATGGAGAAAAATCCGATTCGAATATCTCGAAAATTTAAAAAGTTTGGAGCAATGTTATACCGAGCTTGTGTAAATTTGAAAAAGAAAGCTGTAAATGTTCAGGGGTTATCCACACATTTTGTTTTGTACTATTAAACAAGATTTTTTAAAAATTATATCTACATTATATTTTTAACTATTGACTATCGTTTATTTCACATGTTTTCTTTCTTAATACCATCACATTTTGCTGTCAAGTTCATCATTTTAAGGTAATACCATTTGTTAATTAAATCTTTGTACATGATTCAAAAGGAAAATTTTTATGAGACTCCTTACCATTTAAAGCTTTCAGCAAAAAAATTTCAAAAACTACTTAGAGAATAGCTAGAAACTTTTTATGATTTCAATGCACTCAAATTGGACTTTTTTCATAAATTTTCAAATAAGATTCAGAACAAAATTATAGAAAAAAAATTTCAATATTTTTTACGCAAACACAGTGTAAAAATATGACTTTAAATGCCCATATCTTGCTCAATTTGTAATTTTTTTTTCAAGTTTTAAAATGATAAGTTCATAATTAATAAAAATTACTCTGTAAGGTTTGCGAAATTTTCTGAATATTTCTGGACTTGCTTTAAAATTGTAACTTATTATAATATATTGTACAAAATAATTGGGTACTTATAAAAATGTCCATATCTTCATGAATATTTACGCTAGGCCTCCGAAGTTTTGTGCGGTTTTTTGCTTTCATAATTAGGCTCTTATAAAAATTTCCATATCTCCATGAATATTTAAGGTTTGTGGAATTTTGTGCAGTACAGAAATTTTGTGCTTTTATTATTAGGTTCTTATAAAAATGTCCATATCTCCATGAATATTTAAGCTAGGTTTGCGAAATTTTGTGCAATTATCACATATGATAACCAAAGGACTTATTATAAATTACAAGCTTATTTTGTAGATATCTATGAGAAATCCACTTCGAAAGTTAGAAAATTATTCTCTAAGCATATCTAGAAATATGAAAAAATGAGTTAGTATAGCAATGTTTTCATAATTTTGCCCAACTTCTGTATATCTGCTGGAATATTGTCGTTTCATTAATGTTTCATTTAACAGACTTTAAAACTTGTACTGTTCAAACTAATTGTTAAATGTTGAAAACGGGGGTAAAATAATCTGAAATTAGGGTTTTGCAAAATAATTAAACCTCCTGAATTCTCTGCAGGCAATAATGATGCAATTTGCTGTTATAAGTGAGTCATTGTGTATCTTCGCAATTTTGCCACCTTTTCTCTTTTTTACGTATCGTGATGAACATTTAAAGATTAATTAACGTTTAATTAAAGCGGAAGCATGTGATTGATCTACGATGGATTACCCACAGGACTCAATTCAATTCTTTTGCATCTAGACTATTTGAATTTTTATTACTTCGCAAAACAGCCATGAATCGAGTCTCAATTGACAATTTATGGTTCGTTTCTAAATTTTAACATTTTCTTAAAGAAATTCTGTTATACCATTTTGATTTTAATTAAAAATTAACCAAACTTAAAATGCGATTAATTTTGTTTTGATCAAGTACTCAACTTTGTGAATCTCATGAAGTTCTTTGATTTGTATTCTACTACAAATTATCGAAACATCGGGGTCTGCTTGACCTGATCCTAATTCAATGTTGTTAAATTTCATATGTTAAGCCCCTTTAACTCATTTTGTTAAGTGTTATGTTATGTTTTTTGTTAATTGTTTTATTGTAAAGTATATAGTGGAATATTTTTTTAATGGCGGGCACTTGGGACGTAGACCCACTGACCTCAGGAATGCCAGAACTGCTCACATTTACACAATCATACACACAAAGGAGTGGGACATAGAACACACACAGAGAGAGAAAGAAACATCCATGCCCCGAGCAGGATTCGAACCCGCGACCATCGGCTCAGCAGGCAGGCACGCTAACCACTCAGCCACCTGGTCGGCTTATATATAGTGGAATATAATAGTTTGCATCATGTTCCGAAACTTTCTTTGTTTTCAACGATACCATTTTCATGTATATATGCTCCGAGCAAACATTTCGTCAAAGTGACAAAATAACTATGGTCACTTCTTCAAAGAAACGAATTCCGTTGAAAGTTAAGAAATATTTCGTCATTCTTGTCCCGATTGTCCTGTTTTCATTCTAGTTTCATCAAATTAGTTAACAATCTTCCACGATGAACCAAGATGAAGCTCCGAGTTGAGGGAACTTTTCTTCATGCATTTGAGACATTAAATTTGGCTATAAATAGCGTGATTTTTTGACGAAATGATTCTCAAAATTAACGAAATAGAGCTCAAGAATTGCTGAATCATCAAAGTGAGAGTGTTATTTCTGACAGTGCATGTGACGTAATAATGGGGAAATTTTTAAATTATAACCAAAATAAAACTTTATCACGAAGTATTAGCTTAATTAACATTGACTATATTATGTACTATTATGATCTCTTATGTTTTCTTATAATCTGTTTAAAATTACTATTTCAAGAGTTTAATAAATTTTTTAGTAAATACCTAAGTGGTTAGAAGAAGTAACGTGTTCCGCGCAAGGTATGAAAACAGGAAGATTATTTCAATTGGAGAACTTCCACACTTACATTGCCAAAAACTGCAGAATTCATCAGAAAAAATTGAAAATGTATAAATGAAAATTCAAAAAAGAGAGTGTTTCTGATATTTCTAGCATTTTAAATAGATCAAAGTGAGATATTTATCAAGTTCTGGTGAAAAAACATAATTTCGCCCTGTTACCGAAATGTGGACAACCACGTGCGATGAGTGTTTAGACTGATAGGAAAATTCGAAGATTAGTATCAAGGCAAAATATGCTGATTCGTCAAATAAAAAAGCCTATCGGTATATCAGCGACTAAGGGCGCCACTTTAGACGTATTCAAAAATGCAATAACATTATTTTGAAAAAAAAAACTGAGCAAAAATCTTAAGTAGTACATCAATAAATGGTTATCTGTACTATTCACTGATGAAAAAAAATGGAACTTACATGGACCTGACGACTGGAACTAAAAAGAGCCAAGAAATTTCTTCAAGGGTCAGCAAGGAGGCAAATCTCTGATGATTTGGAAAATTTGGATGGAAAGGCAGCACCTGAAGTAAAGACAATCCCCTGAAACGTATGAAGGCAACGCATTTTCTCTTTTCACAATCTTATTAGAGGAACTTATATATTTCAACAAGAGAATGCCTCGATACACACTTCACGTTCGACAAAATATTGGCTGCCTAAGCAAAATGTTCAGGTGCTAAGCTGGCCTGTCTTGTGACTAGAGCTGACTCTGATTGAGAAAGTTTGGGACATTTTAAACCACCAAGTATATAGGAATGGTAAACAAATATAAAGCTGTTTAAAAATTCAAAGAGTCTTTTGAGAAAGCTGGTATTATTTCCTTCCAAAAACACATTATAAACTAATTATTGCAGACATCATGTATTTCATGTTATTTTGAATAATGGGGAATCACTATTCAAGATTATTTTAATACTGATAAATGGTGTCATTTTAGCTCTTGTACTTATGAAGCACTCCATTAAATCTTATTTTTAATTTATTTATCAAAAAGTCATGATAAAATAACTATTTTTCAGAAAATTATTTATTTCCAGTTCTAAATTCAATCATATGAACATGTCTTTCTGTTAACATTCTGTTGTAGCCTTAAGAAATCTAAAATTTTTGCTTCTGATTAAATTTTTGAGACAGAATGTAATTTCATAATATACCTTCACTAGTGAAACAACAGTCAAATAATTATTTCTGTGATGTTAATAAAATTTGCATATATTCACTTTCCAATCGAGTATTTCAAATTTATTTGCAGATTAAAATTTTTATTATCATGAAATTCATGTGCTCTAAACTACTTTCCTTTGGATTAGAATGTATCTTGTATAATTAGCTACATGATTCTATTTGCATCCATACCATATTTTCGGGCAAACAGATCTATATTCTGGATTAAATATGGAATATATTAGATTACTGCAGGACATTTTCGATTTTCCTATATTTAATTTATAATGGAAAAGGAAATTACATTTATTTTAAAATAATCTCCTTTTTTCTGCCGACTTATTTTATAATTCCTTATTCATGTATCTTAAAAATCGATCTTAACGCTAGCACATTAAGAATTACTAGATTCAAAATTGTTTTTTTCTTTCGTATGGGATCAATTTAAATTTTGTTGATATTTTTTCATAATAGAATAGTTAATCTTGCAATATTTATTTCAAAACGTATTTATTATAATAACTTCCATTTAGAATGTACGATTAATCTCAAAATCATGATATAAAGTATTGTTGAACTTGAAGCATTTTGTGAATCTATTCATATTGTGAGGACACTTAAGTTAGAAGACTTTTTCAGAACTATCGTTAATGTATTTTTGATGAGCTATGTTCTATGAATTAAAAGAACAGAAAGAAGGAAGGAAAATAATTTCATTAGGAAAAATAACTGAAAATTAGTCATTCTAACGAAAAATATGATCTTATAAAAAAAATTTCACGAAAAAATTTAGTTTGCACTCAAAAAATAAAACCATTGTTCTAAAACTATCTAACCTTTTATTAGTGAACTGTCTTTTCTACGCTGAAAAATGTCTGTAGCTGCAGTAAAAAAAGTTTTTTATTTCTCAAATAGTTACTTTTAGACCTCAGTCGTAGAATTAAGTGATATTATAATCAAGCTTTAAAATTCATGAAAATATAAGGGGGTTATTAATAAAATATTTTTTTTAAGAAAATAATTTTAATAAGCCTGTAGCACTAACATAATAAACCTGTAGCACAAACATCTCTCTGCATCTCGCTCTGAAATCGACTTCTGTGTTTTCATAGATTTACTTAACATTTTCTTTAATTCTGAAATTACGGCAAAATGACCCGCAGCAATCAGTCCATCTGATTAACCATGAAATTTATGGTGAAGAACACTTTTTTAACTTTACAGTTTTGAAACCGTTTAAGACTTGTACGGTTAAAAAAACATGAAAAGAAAACTATACGGTTTTGCAACCATTTACTACAAGCATAATTTTTAAACCATAAAAATGAAACTTAAATGGACATTAGAGCTCTATGGGTGCTGCGCCATTTTTTTGTGAAGAATTTTGTATTCTAATAATCTAAGGTCACCGATTGAAGAATGCAGAACACTGGAGACTTTTCATGTATTGAATAAATGGATTAAAATTACAATTTTTGCTTCATGTTATTGATCAAACTCCTACTATTCTAAACACACTTAAACATTACCTGCATTAGATTTTTTCATGATTTAAAATACGGCCATTCCGTTAATGTTGATGCATAGAAAAAAAAATCTGAATCAAATTACGGTGAAAAAGTACTGACATCATGATTGCAGCATCCATAAAAATTATTTGACAATGAAATCCGGTATAATAAACCGTAATGACAAAAGACTACGATGTAAAATTTTAAACCGTTATCTTCACAGCAATAGTTTTTTAATTACAGTGATTTTACAATAGAAAATTATGTTATATTAGATTTTTTTGTTCCATAGAACTTCATGATGAAAATGGATTTTACAATAAAATTAGTTGGCACCCACGTTGCCGACACATTTTACCGGAATTTTATCCAGAATTTTTTCAGTGCACAAATTCCTATTGGTAACTTATGCTCAAAACTTCAAACTTAAGAAAAGGAATAATTTCGTAAAAACTCTCCCTTCAATAAATCAGACATATTTTTTTTATTTATAAAGTGCATTTTTCCCAAATATTTGTCAGAAAATATTTTATTATTGCAATTGTGATTTTTTTTGTCGTATACAGAAACTATCGTATAATAATATTCTAGGAAAAATTGAATAGACTTTTTAACATTCCTTTGTTAAAATAATGAAAAGTATGTACTTATTAGCAGATTTCAAGCTTGAGAGTATGGTTGATATATATATAAATAAAAATTATTTCTGATGCATTAAGGTAATAAGAAATAAATTCACTTTTTATCAAAATATATAGAAGTATTATATGGCCGTAACCCGTAATTCCTTTTCCTCGTACACTCTCTTCTATTCCAGATGTTTATGGAGCATCGTAAATACCAATAGAGATAGAATTTCCTGAAAACTTATTGAAAAAGAATTCCAGAAATAGCAAAGAAAACGAAACTATAGAATTCTTTCTAAAGTCAATGTTATCTCAACGTTGTTTTCTTTTTATTCTGATGTATAGCTCTGTATTTAACTTCACAAATTTTCTACATTGAAAAAATCAATATATTTCCTTCTATTTAGTTGGTAGATTTCAGAAGAAGAAAATGCTTGCAAATATTTCCCTACAAAACAAATTATTCTGCTAGATTTGTTCGACATGCCGATAATTAATAAAAATATCAGGACAAAACATTTCGTGATAACTAATTCCGGCAATTTTTATTTCTATTTACTTACTGTAAATATGGATTTTCCAAACAATCCTTCGTTTTCTCATTTTGTCCTATACCTTCATTTAATTATATTTTAATTTATTTATTTTTTTAGGATTCTAAAGTCTTTTGATTACACTTCTTAAGCACAGTTAATTCGTAAAATCTTTACCAAGTCTAATATATCAAATTAAATGAGTAAAAAAGTAAAAACACTCGTCTCTAGCCTTGTATAGGCAATTAATTAACGTAAACTTGCATTGTAGTTACAATGCAGTTTATATATATACACATATATACACATATATATACATATATATACATGTATACATATATATACATATACACACATATATATATATACACATATATATATATAGACACATATATATATACACATATATATATATACACACATATATATATATACCCTTAGGAAAATTTGCCATAGGTTTGCCATAAAAAAATGCCATAAGATATTCCCATGGGGTTTTGCCTATGGCAAAATTTAGCCATACACTTTTGCCATACATGTATGGCAAAATTTTGCCATACGTATATGGCAAAAGTGTATGGCAAAATTTTACCATAGGCAAAACCCCATAGGAATATCCTATGGCATTTTTTTATATGGCAAAATTTTGCCATAAAACTAAGATGTGCTACAGCTTATGACGAAATATTTTTCCATAGGCAGCTATGGCAGCATTTCTCGTTGATATTTTACCATACATCAAAAGTCCATACACAAAACTACCATACACAAAAAACGTTACTTACAAGAATCTTTCGCAATGGATATTAAAAATGCAAAACTTAATAATTGTAGAATAAATATATATCCAGAAAGCTTTTTTTTAAAATTTCTTTGATAAACTTCCCCTGTTTCACATGAAGAATCCGTTCTGAATGCTGTTCTTATTCAAATAAATTTTAAACGGTTAGTACTAGCCGTTAGAAAATGGGTCCGGTGGTCGGAGTGAGTGGGGAAAACATTGGTTAATGTTGATTAGGAACAAAATATATTGAGTGCAGGCAACCAATATTTGTTAAAACTGTAAAATGCAAGAAAATAGAAAATGGGTCTGGAGGTCGGAGCGAGTATAAAAAACGTTAATTTGATTGATTGGCATCATAATTAGTTAGATAAGCGTCAGATATTAGAGGAACCTAAAAGAAAGCGAATTTAAATAATGGTCGGAGCGAGTATGAAATTTTTTTAAATTTTGATATGTGATACTAAACTTAAAATTAAACAGACTACTAAAACAATAAAATACTATGAAAACTCAAAAGATAAAGAGTGGGGCTGGTGGTCGAAGTGAAATTAGCTTAAAATTGACCAAACGGGACAAAAGCCGAATATGTAACGGTGCAACCAGTGGTGGCATGTGAACAAAATTTTATCTACAAAAAAGAGATGGTATTAGACTATGAAAAGCTAAGAATAGAAAACAGGCTAAATTAGTTGATCCCCTACTAGTGAGGGATATAAAAATCAGAAAATTTATGCTGAGTTGCGTTAACACAGTTAGAAAAGAGAACGCAATATAGAAACATTGGTAAATACAAAACATGTTTAAGACATGATTAAAATTGGTAAAATTAATGAATGCTCTTGACACTTGGTCAGGGATAGTAAATAAAAATTAATTGGGCATAGGGAATCGCTATGACGAAAAAGTTGTAAGCTTAAGTAAGGGATAAATTGTTAAAAGCATTTTTGGTAACAGCAGCAGATGATATGGCTAGGGACTGTCCAGTTGATAATATTGAAGCAAAATAATTGTCAACCAGTAATCCAGCAAATCTAGTTAAGTGATGACCCTAAGCTATGTATAAATATGTAACAGAACATTGTACAAGTATATGTGGATACTTAAGAAATATTAGTTGTAAGATAGTAAAACGCAGAAGCATGATAAAAAACAACTTAATGGCAGGCAAAAATTAAACACAAAATAAAAATATAAAGCCCTAACATATGTAAGAAAATGCAAAAAAGCATTGCAAGAACCTAAGTGGAATTAAAATTAAAATCTAATGAGAATGTAAACACTGACTTTGATATTGATATATGACAGCAATAAAATGAAATTGTCGCGGAACAAGTTAAAAGAATTAAAAATTTTAATTATTAAAGAAATGATGAATGATAAGAACTTAACTGTGTTTTTCATCATGAAGATTGTTTACAAATTGCTATGGGGAATAGAACACCATCAATAATGGAAAAGTGATGTGACTTTAAAAATTTATATAAAATCAGAGGGAGGGGATAAAGTAAAAAGAAAGATGTTGTTTGATCAGAAACAGTTGGGAGAAAGAAATATAAAAATTTTAGATAAAAATATAAATAGCAAGATATTAATTAAAGTTCACAAAGTTAGCGTTAGCAAATAGCAAAATTTAACATAGCGAAAACCTATACCCAATCGCGACATATTTTGAAAAGATACCGATAATAAAAGTACCAGACAGCCGGAATAAATTAAAAACTTAATAAAATCAGATAGATAATTGCACATGCGTTTGCAATAAAATGTTTTAGACCAAGAATGAGATCGAAAAAATATTTAAATAAGTAGCCAAAGTTAGCGAAAGATTCCATTAGTAGTGGAATACACGTTAATATGGCGGTCTGAAACTCTAAGCCTAAATCAATAGAACATCGGATTTCAAACATTCAAAAATGGAAAAATTGGCCACCCGGAGGCCGGAAAAGACTCACCAGGAATACCTTGTGGGATAGCATGTTGAATTTAATTAACTTCGGGGTGAAAAAATGTATATTTCCTTCTTTTAGAAGATATTTTTGAGGACTCCATAGAAGATGTTGTTTCGTTGTTGGGAATCTAGATCAGCTTTTCCCTACGGTATACTGCCATACAAATTTCTATGGTTGCCATAGGCCAATGGTGACGTGCCATATAAATGCCATACATGTCTCTATGGTTACCATTGGCCTATGGTATCTTGCCATACAAATTTCTATGGTAGCCATAGGCTTATGGGGTTTTGCCATACAAATTTCTATGGTAACCATAGGCGTATGGTATCTTGCCATACAAATTTCTATGGTAGCCATAGGC